>NC_047518.2:34175160-34442660 GCF_902827115.2 Pseudochaenichthys georgianus
TTGGAGCTCCTGCCCCCCCTCCTTGTGAGCCCAGTGTGCTCTGATTGGTTGGGACGTTGCGAGGCTCGTTGCTGCGAGGAGCGGACAGGTTTCCAGGTCGGCGATACAGCGAGAACAAGCGAAACTCATCCTGAGCACACAAACACTCACAGCCGAAGTAAAAACAATAAGTGTGGCTTGATATTGAGTAAGAAAAAGGTTTATAACGCTGTGAGAATGGGTCTGCGGAGAGCATTTCTCCGCCATCTCAACTCGTCTATTACCAGCGTTCAGGGAGCTCTATGCACGTCAATGGGGACTCCCTGTTAGTTAACCAAGGGATCCTGGTGTGTGAGGTGCTCCGCGGATTGGTCCATTTGGGGCAATCCGGTCATTTGTTGTTGATTTGGGTGTTCACACGTCACAGAACCCAGGAAGCAAACAATGGAAAAAGAGAAATGTCCAACGAGGCGTTCTGGGGCAGCACAGACAGGTCTTTTAGAGCTTTACTCGCTACAGGGTGTACTTTGAGGGTTTGTGACTCTGCAGACCATTTACATGCAGGAAAACCTTCATAACACACAAGAGGACGGGTAATAACCAGAAAAGCATGACTTGGGCCCTTTAACAAGAACATTAGTTATTTACAAGACCAAATGTTACATGTATGGAGAGACTCATTCAAAGAAAAAGGTCTTCACATTAAATTAGATAACAGTTCTCGTCTCTGTCTGCTGTTTTGTATGGACGCTTAATCACAAAATCAATATTTCTTTCTTGATGTAACTTCAGTAGGTTTTAAAAATATGTGGAAAATGATCAAGCCTCGGGCATTAAAAAAAAAAACGCTTGTAATGGTCGTAGTTTATTTTCTTTGCATCGACTTGTTCCAGTCCTCCGAGAAAGACGAGCACATGCAAGCAAATAACAAGATGCCTTTTGTTAAGATTACAAGAAAACACAGTGAAAGTCTGAAACAAATCAAGTATTGGAACGACAGTCACGTCTCGGAGTCTTTGAGGCTGTGGGGGGATCAGTCCTCAGACTCCTCACATATTCAGACAATGTGTACACAGTGTATGTCTACTTTTCCATAAATATCCCACACTGTGTGTTCTTGTAGCTGTCTCTCACCTGACAGACACTCTCTTTTTCAGTCTTCTCTTACACATGTCTCGTCTGACTATAATTTCCCAGGAAGCTTGCTCATCAGTCGTCCAAATTATTGTGTCTCCCCCGCCCCTCCCTGTGTATCAACACCGAGGACTCCTTATTTCTGTCTCCTCGTCTTTCTCACCTCTGATCTCAAACCAAAGTCAGGCGTTTATGTTTTTTTTTATCTTGACAGTTGGCTCTCCGCATCTCTCCAGCTCTCAGCAGTGCAGGATCTTGATGAAGGCTTTGCGAAACTCGATGTTGAAGGTGGTGTAGATGACGGGGTTGACGGCGCTGTTGAGGTATCCAAGCCAGGTGACGGCGCTGTACAGCGAGGGCGAGATACAGCAGCTCCTGCAGTGCGCCTTCAGCACGTGGGTCAGGAAGAACGGCAGCCAGCAGATGATGAACACGCCTGGGAAACCGAGACAGGAAGTGGAGTAAAGGAGGAACACATTTTACGGGGAAATATTTAATGAAAAATCTTGCTAACTACTGGATTTTCATATCATAGAAAACCATGAAACTGCTGAAACAATTCATAAATACCTGTCTACCAAGTGCATGTTAGTGAGTATATATATAGCATGTATACGTGTTTTATGAAGACTAGTGTACATAATAATGGTCTTATTGTACAGACAGACACACACACACACACACACACACACACACACACACACACACACACACACACACACACACACACACACACACACACACAGACCACGAGTGTACTGAGTGTGTGTACAGCAGTGGTGAACCGTCAGAGAATACCCTGGAACACTCAGATAAAACAAACAAGAAATGTAATTAATTATATAAATACAATTTAAATAAAATAAATAAATGAGAATCGTATCTGTGTTGTTGATTTGTAATATTACAGTGTTACGTTGATTTGCTTGTCTTTCTCGGTCCATGCACTACGCATTTCAGTGGTTTTGTTTTAGAACAAGAATGCTCACCGAGCACGATAGCGAGCATCTGCGTGGCCTTCCGCTCCTTCTGCTGGGACAGCCTCCCCCTCACCCTCTCCTTGGTGATCCCCCATTTATCTCTGCCTCTGCTGCGCTCCCTCCACCCCTCACGGCCCCTCATGCCGTCCTCCAGGGTGGGGGGTCGAGGCATGAGGGCCGATCGGGTCACGGTGGAGGGAAGGACCGGGGCGGGTCCGACTGAGATGGCCAGGGAGATCCTGGCCCGGCCCGAGTGGGAGGAGGTTTGGGGAGCGGGGGGAGGAGCCAGGCTCTGCTCCGTCTGAGGGAGGAACCGACCCGGCTCCACCTCCAGGGGGTGGACCATCGCCTCCTTCACCAGGGTCTGACACACAGAGAGGGAGGAGGGAGGGTGGTGAGGGAGGTAAGCATCGGGGGACGATAGAAGGTGTGGATGCTTGATAAAGATGGAACAAAGGAGATTGAATGGGACATTAGTCGATGTTAAAGGTCCCCTATTGTACGGTTTTTCATCAATATATTATAGGTCTCAGATATATACAAAACATGTCTCTGAAGTGTTTGGCTCCAAATACCAAACAGATCATTGTAGCATTACCCAGAATCCCCTCTGTTTCAGCCCTGTTCCAAAAGTGCTGATTCTCTGTCTGTTACTTTAGATGAAAATAAGGGGCCACTCCCCTCTGAGAGATAATTGGTTAAAAATAATAATACATTTAATTTCAAAGTGCTTTTTCAGGTGCTCAAAGACGCGTTACAGTGGTTTGATAAAACATGATAAAGTAGAATTAAAAAAAAGAAGAAAATAAATAAATATTAAAACAGCAACACAACATAATTCACAAATTAAAAGCCAATCTGAAGAGGTGTGTTTTGGTCAGTGTTTTGAAAGTGGGGCGGTCGGTGCAGTCTCTGATGTGTTGTGGAAGGGAGTTCCAGAGGGTGGGGGCAGCGATGGAGAAGGCTCTGTCCCCCCAGGTTCGGAGCTTGGTTCGTGTGGGGATAGAGAGGAGGTTCACTTCTGATGAACGAAGTCTGCGGGAAGGGGTGTAGTGGTGGATCAGGTCAAAAAAGAACACAATGGTGCTCTAGGAAGAGATCCAGGTGATAAGGTGGGGGGGGTTACCTTGGTTGCTGATTGGCTAATGGTTACACAAGCCAAAATATCGTTATGACTTCATAAAGTGGTCAAAATCTGATCAGCTCATTTTCAGACAGGTTTTTATATAACTGGATCAGGACAAAAAGAGAGAATCTTTTTTCCTGAATCTTTCAGAATCTCTTTACACAGAGGGGACACGTGTTGATGTAGAAGAGACATGAAGAAGAGGGGACACGTGTTGATGTAGAAGAGACATGAACAAGTGGATTTTGCAGAATAGGTGACCTTTAAAGGGAGAAGCAGGGATCAAGCAGGATCAAGCAGAGCATCGCCAGAGAAGCATGAGAACATCTGAAAAGTGATGCTGAGACTCACCACTTTCTTGCGCTGGGGGCCTGCGGTGTCCGACCTCAGGATCAGAGTGCACAACTTCACATCCTCTGGCTGAGTGCACTTGTTCTGAAAGAGAAGGAGGCAGAATATAAAATATATTCCTCAGAAAAGCCAAAATGTATGGTAGTGATACATGAACAAACCTTTTTGATAAGAGTAGCTCAATTTAGTTTAAGCCTTCTAGTACATTTAAGCAAAAGCATACATATAAATGTTTGCATCTGTAATAAGCTTGACTCAGTGAATATAGTATAATATGCCGATATATTGATTCATCTTCAAGTTAAATGTTTGATTTTGTCCTTTTGTTTCTACTACTCGAATGATTGTGTTGGTTACTGACATTTAATATCTTGCACTGTGGAAATAACTAATATTTTAGTTTGATATTAGAGACGCCCAAACAATTAAAAAAAAAACACAACATGTCAAACTGGATTTAAGAACTGCGTACAAAATAACACCGCAGACATCACGAAATCTGAATGGTGTTGAGAATTGAGTTGAAACATTTCCCTGTGTGTAAACATCGTACGTCTTCAACAAAGGGCTGAAAGAAGCACGTACACATTTTTTTTCAGTGTACGTGCAGACTTGTGTCTCTACCTTCCTGTGCCGCTGACTGTCTCCGGCCTCAGCCCCCCCCCCCTGTGTGAGCAGGCCGTGTCTGCGCCGGGGCGCGGTGCGTCTGCCTCGCTTGCGCAGCACCACGCAGATCTGCACATACACCAGCAGCGTCACGATGAAGGGGACGTAGAAGGAGGCCACGGAGGAGTACACCACGAAGGCCGGGTCGGCAAAGCTGCACGAGGTGCCTTCTCTGCTGGCTAATGGAGGGAGGACAAAGAGTGACATTTTTACGAAAACATATTATTTCACTTTTTTTATATGTATTGCCAAACTGAAGTTATTTTATTGTTTCAATTCGTAATATATGATAAAGTCATAGTTGAGTAATGAGAAACACACTTATTCCCTTTTTGCCCATGACATGACAAACATGTATATATGAAAAGCTAGTCTTTTTTCCCAACATTACATTACATTGCATTACATTACATTGCTATACATTACATTACATTGCATTACATTACATTGCATTGATGTGAACTACAAAAAAAGACAACCCAAAAGCTGAGGTAATAGCAGTGGACAAAAAAGCTCTATTTAGAAACTTATTTGAGCTGTAAAACATATCAAACTTTATTCTTCTGCAGATGGAGTTGTCATGTCATTCTGGATTTGCCAAGTTTTTGTTCACTGAAAGTAAGAGATCTTTGGGCAACATTTTCCTCCTGCTGCTTCTGATTCCAAAAGCAAACTGAGCCGCATACTTTACACCAGCGTAGACGAGCAGTGCTTAAAACGCTAACAAAATATGGAAATGTGAACATCTGTAATTCCATTAAAAATAGTTATACTGCTAGAATCTGTACCGTGCAGTGGATTGTTTTCTCAACAACTGAAATTCTGTTTATTAGAGTGCATTTGCCATGTGATTAATTTAATACAAATATTATCATCACAATAAGTAACACTCAAACAGTGTTCTGTAATCTATAGGCGACCTGTTACCGAGGATGTGTTTTAATAATACAGAATCTTGCTGTGTCTTGACCCAGAACTGATCAAAGTGATTCTGTGAACCCTCACAAATGTTCAGCTTGTTCTCAAGTGATCTTCTTTCAGTGCGAGCACATTCAGAGTGTCTCCTCGCAGCTCAGGAAGATTACCTTCACTCTTGATCCTTTTGTGAACAACAAATGAATCGAGGATTGTGTATGCTACCGACGTCGCCTGTCATTCCCCCGATGAGAGCAACACAGGGGGAAATGATTGAATGCTCTGTTTGTGTGTTCTTTTAGAAACTGTGGATATAAATCTGCTGACTCAGTGATGGTAGGGACTGTTGACTGGGCAGACGCATAGGATCATTTTTAACCATATCATCAAAGACTGCTCATCAAACTCAAGGACAGATGGATCAGGATAATGTAGGGTCTATTCGTGCATAAGGAAGTGTGTATGCTGCTCTTCTGAAAGTGAGTTAAATAACACCTCAGAGGACCATGAAGAAAACTGCAAAGTTAGGTAAACATCCCTTAACAGCTGTTGACTAAACCATGAAAGACCATATCTCCAAAATTACTGTAAGATCAGCATCTTTCCTTTTTGGGATTGTTGAATTGAAGGGACCTTTAAAGGGCCTGGCGGGGTGAAACTATCTAGTTTTACATAAGTGAAAATAAGGACATTTCCGCTATGCCACTCCGGGTTTCACCAAGCACTGAAGCTGGGGTCTAATAGAGCAGGTAGTATCCAAGTGCTTGATAAAAGCTAGATGATTTTCTAACTGCTAATGAAAGGTGCTTCAATGCTTCCGTTCATATCTTCTTTTTAGAGTATAGAGAGCATAGAGTACATCGGAGCATCCCAATGCCATCCCTCAACTCCATGAGGTAGCAACATTTAAGAGAAGCACATCACTCACTATTCCCCCGCAGCTTTAGCCTGTGCCGTGGGGGCGGAGCTATCAACATCTAACTAAGTGGCTTGTCGCTGCAACCTTTATGTCTGTGCTAGATCATGGTGGTGTTGTTTATATGAATGCATCTTCTAAATGCCACCGGATACTGTCTACTAGGGCTGTGCAATTAATCGTATTTTAATCGCAATTACGATTTTGGCCTGCCACAATTACGAAAACAACATAATCGAAAAAAACGATTATTTAGCTTTGCTAGGTTGTGACAGTGCACTGCAACATATTTGCTTTTATTTATCATATTTATCAGATGTTTAGTAGCTTGTTGAAGTGCGCTCCAAAAATATTTGTTGATCTTGTTTATTGGTATTTATTATTTTGATATTATTTATTTAAATATAAATATATCATTTATTTTATTTATTCGTTTTTCAGTTGAATTCTACATTCAGGGTGATCAACAGTTAAACAGATACTGTTCAAATTATTATTTTAATTTGTTTTAAAGTTCAATAAATGGATGTTTTCAAAGTCAATGAATAATCGTATTTAATAATCGTGATGTCAATTATTGACCAAAATAATCGTGATTATGATTTGTGCCATAATCGCACAGCCCTACTGTCTACTGAGATGTATTACAAACTACTGGCACTGAGATGTATTACAAACCTTAAGCACCATGGTTTCTGGTATGCTCGTCTTGGATGGTCTGCGCTGACCGACCGTTGACTAAACTATTGGCAAATCCTTTTTTATTAGGCTATTCTTGGTCTTCTTTCACCTTATGTATGGATTTAAAACCTTCAGAAAAGTATGGGAACTTATTGGCTTTGCTCCGAGGACTTGTTTTTTACTAACTGTCCCAAAAGTCCACACTGAGCTGGCGAAAAGGGCGTTTAGTTACGCTGCTCCATTTGCTTGAAACCAGCTTCAATATGAGCTTAAACTCAGGCTGGTCTCTCTTAACAGATTATAAGTGCTTCTTAATGACCGAGAAGCGGGCCGTTGTCTAGATGCACGAATATGACATCTCTGATTGTGACTATAAAATGTTATCTGTTTTAGTTTTTAATTTGTTAGGGTTAGTAATTTGTTGTCTGTAACTGTGCTGCTGCCTATATTGGCCTATCTCTTGTATAATCGTTGTTTTCATCTCAATGAGACTTCTCCTGGTTGGATAAATAAATGGGTGTCGAGTTGAAGGCATGCAGGCATCAGAAGAAGCTGTTACCTGTGTTGTTTAGTCCAAACAGCAAGGGGCAGGAGATTGCAAAAGAGAGGAACCAAACCACACCAATCATCACCGCCACCCTCCTCCTGGAGCTGTATCTGGTGTTGTAGAGCATCGGCATGGCCACTGCTGTGTATCTGCAATCACACACAGATTGGAAAAGCAGATTAGCATGCCTCCTTCTCACTCAGTCACGGTGCCTGCATTTGAACTCCTTTTTCCATGGAGTGAAAACACATCGATGCTTCTTCAGACTTTATTATCCCGTCGTCATGTTCACACATATTTTAAAGTAAACTCGAGCAGTTGAGAGAGAACGCAGACTAACCACTTTTCCCCTCAGATGCAAACTGTCATGGCCACAAGTACACAACACACCTGCTAGCACGTCAACATGAAGGAAGCGTTGTCTACTTTAAAGAGCAGGTTTGTGCAGTCTACTTAAGAGAACAGCTGTCTTTCTGAATAAGAGCAAAACACAGAGTTACCCAGGACTCTAAACATGAAACTAAGCTATAAAATAGATGATTGTATCAGGAAGTCTGTAAATATGTTTTTGATGGGCCTGACGAGTTAAATCCCTTCAGCAGACTGTGTGAACTTGTTGAGATGTAAAACATTTCTGGTGCAATATCAAACTGTTGCAGACTTACGTCCAAACTCAGAAGCTTCTTTTTGCAAGTTTCCAGCAGCAACGTTTTGCAGCTCGACAAAAACATGCCAGCATCGCAAAAAAAAATGTAATGACTTTTGCTTTTTTTTTTTGGTTTCTTCATGGTTGAATGCACGCGTTTTGGATAAAGGCGTCAGCTAAATGAAATGTGAATGTAATGTATTAACCTCAGGCATAATTCTGATAGATTGGACCATTTAGAACCAGTTCTCGGCGCCCATCCCTACACACAGTCACATTCTCTTTCCCATTTCTGTCAAACCATACTGTATGAGAGCAATGAGAAATAATGACCTTATTTGGGTTTATGCTAATTACCTTCTGTCATCCACGATTGGAGGACTCTGCATATACAAAAACTCTTGTTCTGTTGTGGATGTAAGCACTCTCACATCAATGTTGTCAGCACTTTAACCTTGTAGTAGCTGTTTTAAATTAAATAGCTCAGGCAGGAAGCCGATACAACTTTGTAACTGCGGTGTATATTTCCCCGTTTGCGGCTTTGACAATGCAATTAGACGCTATCATCTGCTATTCCACCAAATGACTGGTCAATGGTCAATGTGTCATTTTGTAATTAGAGCGTCTGGTCACTTCCCATTAGGCGTACAAAGGTGAAACACCAAACCATCAAAAACAGTCTCCTTGATCCACTCTAATGGCTGGACAGGGGACATAGTAAAAGACGCAGAGAAGCCTGTAGCTTCCTGCTGAAGGACAAACAGATGATGACAGGGTGTGAGGTGTCCAGCTGCAGGAAAGATTTATTTCCAAAGTAGTGTCTGTAGCCCAAACTGCACCAATTAATATCAAGGTTAGGGGAGAGTACACAGTTAAGAAAGCAATTATTGATTCCCTGTCATCTTTGCTGTTTCCATTCTCATTCTGGATGGAATGAGAATGGTCTTTTTCTCAACAAAAGAAGAGAGAAAGACGTCGAGTGTGGGTTTGTTAGACGTTCAATGAATAATAAAACTAAAGAGTAATATGAGAGTAAAGTTATTTGAAGGATCCACCTGTCGATGCTGATGGCACAGAGGTTGAGGATGCTGGCCGTGCACATCATGACGTCCAGCGTGAGCAGGATGTCGCAGTGGATGAGACTGAAGCGCCACTCTCCCACCACCTTCAACAAAACAGACATAAACTGATATAAAATACACTACTTTAACTTCAATAGTTTTCAGCCTGGATGTAATTCCTTTACTGGTTTTGCCCTTGTGGAGCAGAGTTCATATTAACCAGGCTGAATCACTCACAGGTATTTGATATTTAATGATATTATTATATATTTCTTTACTTTAGGCCAGGGGTGTCAAACTCAAGGCCCGTGGGCCAAATCCGGCCCGTGACCTCATTTTATGTGGCCCACAAAAGCTTGCAAACAATATAGTACACAAAACAATTGGTGTAATTGTTGAATATTTGCTTTCAATTATTTGACTTCTGCTCTCAGACGTTATTAGTTATTACCAGAACTGATAATAATCCAATGCAGTGCCAATCATGTAATATACATTGTTTAATATATATTATATAAATGTATATTTATAGTCTTAAAGTGACAACCGGCCCTTTGAGTGCAACCATAATGCTAATGTGGCCCACGATGAAATTGAGTTTGACACCCCTGCTTTAGGCCATAATTGCCCATAAAGATTGTGTGTGTGAATAGGAATAAAAAGAGGAATGTGTCTGTGTCTTATTCCAACTTAACGGGCAACAGGGTATATGTAGTAATTAGTATTTTGCCAATACATTTTCATTGTCTGTGAGAAATTGTCTGAAATTGTGCACCTTGCATATAAAAGGCATTTTCTGTCTGTGAGAAATGTTTTTAATTCCAGTCACAGAAAAAAATCATTATAATGAGGGCAGAAAGTAGCATTCTAATTGAGGGATTAAAATGTTTACAGACTGTTTATTATTAAGTTAAACTTTGTATGTGTTTCTGTAACGCCAAAATAAATGTCTGTGAGAAACTGTTTATAATTCCCTAGACCTAATTAGTCAATTAAAGTTTTATTTTTATTCTATCCTCGAGCCTAATTTAATCAGGGAATTATTCAGCAACGTTTTAATTTCACCGTTTGAGTCCTTTTTTGTTGGTGCAGCAATATCAAACATTTTCCAAAGCAATCTTCTAAAGCAGATGACTTTCTCCTCTCCTTTGTTTCGTAGGAGAGTTAACCAATTATCTCTGGGTTTTAGTCTGTTTGCCAGATGAAATGAGAAATCTGAATACTGTACGTCCCCTCCGGCTCTGGGAAAATGTGAGTTGCACTGATGGTAGAAACTATAAAATCTGCATCAGGATCGGAGCATTGGAGGATGCAGCAGTTGAAGGCTCAGGGAAGATCGATGCTAATGATGACAGAAAGCTTTTGAAAATGTAATAGTAAATGTATAATTAAGTATATGGCAATGGGATCATATTCCACATTCATATTCCTCTTATTCCCACCTTCACTCTTCCTGTGTGGTTTGTTACAGAGCTCTCAGTCGATTGACGGACAATTCATCTGGAACTATTTAGCTTTTTACAAGATTCTTTGTCTAATGTGATTAGAACTTACAGTAACATGTTTTGGTCATACACATTAATCACTTACATGACATGGCCTTGTGATGGGCTTTTTCTACTATTCCCGAAGTATAGCACCTTTCAACACAAGGCAATTCAAAGTTCTTTACAACACAAATGTCAGTCTGGATTGCAGCGGACCTGCAGGTTTCTGGTAGTTTGTTCACGATATTTGGAGCTTAATAACTGAACGCTGCTTCTCCATGTTTAGTTCTGACTCTGGGGACAGAAAGCAGACCCGTCCCAGAAGACCTGAGAGTTCTGGATGGTTCATAATGTAGCAGGAGATCAGAAATGTAAATTAATTGATTTTAAAGCTAAAACTAACACGTTTTGAAAGCTCTATAAGGACTCATCAATCAACTGAGAAAATAGAAAATGTATCTATAATGGACATAATTATAAATGCAGCCTTTATTCGTAACATAACCTTTGTTAAAGCTTCAATCTCCATTTCATTTCCATATCTTCTGTAATGGCTCTTAACCATGACGTTCCTTCAATTGTTCTCCATGTGTTGAAATCCACCCAATCCACAACATTTCTATCTACAGTTAGTTCCCACTGCCTCAAGCTGAGGGTGTATCAGAGGATCATTGATCATACAGACACACAATAAATCAATACCAGCACACAAAAGAGCGCACACACCTCCAGGTAGACGCCCCAGGGCATGACCAGCGTGGCCAGCAGCATGTCGGACACGGCCAGCGAGACGATGAGGTAGTTGGTGGTGGTCTGCAGAGCGCGCTCCCGCGACACCGCCACGCACACCAGCACGTTCCCGAACACCACGCAGAAGATCAGGAGCACCAGCAGAACGGCGTAGAAGTTATAGGGAGGAGAGGAGGCCGACGGAGACATGGTGCAGTTAGACGACGACAGCGAGGAGGAAGTGGAGAAGGGAATGGGGGAGTATGAAGGGTCGTTGGTGATAAAGTGGGAGACATTGTGCGCAAAGGAAGAGAGAGGGAAGGAGGGAGGGGAGGTTGACTCGTTGAGGGAAGTCATGGTGTGGCTCCAGCGGACATGCTCAGGCTGAGAGATTGATGACACAAACAGAGGAGGAGAAACGTTATGACCCTTTGAGGAGCCCATCGATACAGCGCTTCACAATAGATCCAACTCAAATTGTGAATCTGACGTCAAGAGAGATCTATTAAAAATGTTAGTGCCCCAATCACTTCAGAGAGAGAGATTCCGCAGGGCACCTTACAAAGACATCAAAAATACTGCATATTGCCTATATATAAACAGTTTATGTTTCTGTGTCATCCCACATAGTGGCTCATCAAAGAGGTAATGAAAGATGCACAAACATTTAGAAAAATATATGACCTTAAGGAAATCAAATGAGTGACTTTTTCTCTTCTCCCAGGCTCTCCAGGGTAACTGGCTATTTGATATGTCTCTTGAACCGCCGATGGAAACTGCTAGACGAGAGAGTTCGGACACATAACAAGAATAAATGGGTCCCTAGAAAATAACCATCATGTACGGTGCAGTAGAGGGAAGAACAGTTTCAGAAAGGCTGAGGGGAGAATGGCCGACGGAAATAATAGAGGTGGACGGGGAAAGTGGTGGTGGGGTCTGAGAGAGTGGTGAAAGATCGGGATGTTTGGAGACGGGCTGTGATGTCATCAAAGCACCTCAATGCCCTCAGGCTACGGGAGTGACCCGACCTGACCTGACACTAAGCAGTGCGAGTGACGGTCTTTAAATCTTACAAACGCTATGGGCTTGTTGTAAAAAGCTTTTACAGCTCGATACAAATGTTTAATTCACGCCGTATTAAATACATTTAAAAGCTAAAAGATCGTATTTATCATTTGAAAAGCTTTCAGTAAGTCGAAAACATGCACATATTGCCTTATTTTCAGAAATGCAGCTTGTTCTGCATGTAGACAGTACAACGACATGATGAAGACATGACTTTGGCTCACAAAACATATGTTGCTCTCCCACCTGGAGCTGTTCTTTCTGTAGATACAACAAGAGCCGTGTTGCAGAATCCCGCTCTGGCTGATCTGTGTAATTTAAAGGCACCCTGTGGTCCCAACTTGGTGCTTTCGACATTGGAGCTATAAAATATTTACGCCACATAGATGGTGTTTCGTCAAAATCAAAACATATACACAGAAAATATTAAATATTTACACAATTATTCACTGTAAAAAACATAATAGTTCTCTAGATCTCTACGTGGTCTTTTTAGCCACTTGTGCTGATGAGGTAATTTTAAGGAAGTAACTTAAATTCATTTATTTTTCTAAATAAAAACAGTTTGAATACCGATTAAACCTCAAACTAAAGCTTTGAAGAACAAACTGATGTTTTAAATAGGGTTTGCTATCTTGTAAACAAACAAAAGTTCATCTGAACGCATTGTTTGTGTCTAGATGAATAACAACTTTGCACATAATTCTACATTTTAAAAACACATGCCAACAATTGTCCTAGTTGCCAGTCACAGTACTGCACCCTCCGTTTCTGCCACCAAGGGTTGATCATGCGGGAAACTAGAAGAAATGTAATTTGTTAGGCCCTGGAGCACTAAACAAACAAAATGGCACCCACTCTTAATAACAATGCTCAATACCGTGACTGGGGGTCTAAAGTGTACCTTTCACCTGTGTCCTTTTATGAATCTATTCCAGTTTTTATTCATCGCTGTGGTTTTTTTCATTAATTATTTATTCATTGACTGCTGTCACCATATTCTCCATCTGGGTCATTAGAGACCAATCCTTTAATATACATAATAGAATCATTGGTTCAATTCAATTTGTGTTCTTTCGGGTGAGCTCAGGAAACAACAGTTCTCCTGACCAATAGAAAAGTATTAATCCACATTTTGGAGGGACTTGGAGGCAAACATTTGGACCATCGAATATAGATTATTTGAAAAAGTTTTTTTAAATATATTTTGAAACTATATTTCTTGACCATGAAACTGTTCTATCCATAACTAACGTCAGATCCAAGGTCAGCCTCTGTTCTGCATAAAGGTCCAAACTACAGACATTTAACAGCGATGTTTGAAATGTAAAAGAACGGGACGAGCGTGATACTCATACGAATGTTTCAAACTAAAATATCATTTTAGATCTATTCCGAAACAGATTTCTATAGAGAATTGTTTTTAATGAGAAATATGGCATGCAGGGAACCACATTTATTCTCTCCTTTAGTTTGATCTAAAGCCAAAGAGTGAGGATGCTCTGCGAAGGAGTACAGCATCCTTCAGACAACCTGTCTAAAATATATAGACCTATAAAAGAAAGCAGCATTTGTTGGTTTGCAATGTCGCCGCGTTTAGCTGATAAATATTGTTCACAGAAAGATAAGACACAGAAACAGCTTAGTCCAATGTGATTTATGAGATCATCTTCTGAAAAGGGTCAACTCCTGAATAAAACTCTCCATTAGTAACCAACTATTGAAGGCTCCGTGTTCCTGCAGAGGAGACATGAAGAGGATATACGAGTTCTCCCCCTCTCTTATCCCTCTATCTCGATGCTCCGACTCCAACAACCAGCATGCAAAAAGCTGAACACAATATTTATCATTGACAAGAAGTTGTGTACTGACTTGGAGTATCTTCTCCTGAAAGAACTCATCTCTCAGTCCCAAGGCAATGAGAATATTCAGTGAGAATCTCACCCTGCCAGCAACCCGACTCACAGCACCTTTCTTTCTCTGTCCCTGACCTGGGATCTGCGAACACATGTCCAAGATGAGCTAAGAATAAAATTTAAAAAAATCAATAACCCATCCCAACCTGTAGCGCTTAGACCTCTGACACTATCGCTTTCAGCACATGTATTGATTTCACACGGCTGGATATTGATTTGATTCAGGGTTAAGGCTTAAACAGACATTATTATAGAGGTCAGTCCAATCGCATCAGGAGGCAGCAGCGTGTTTGACTGATGGGGGGGGGGGGGGGGGTTGTTCATCTGAAGAACGCAATTCTGGGTCTGCTAAAGTGCCTTCAGTAAATTATGGGTTGGGTAATGCTGCTTAAAGGCTTGAATACAAAATAAAACAACTGGAAAGCACTCTAAAAGCACTCTAAAACTGGAAAAGTTTGAAAGGCCTGCATCATGTATGTACTGTACTGTAGAATGTATTATGTTATCGATGGAAAACATCTAATAAACGTTATTCTTGATCTGCAGAATCTAAACAACCACAGATAACATAGATGTCATGGTGGTGATTCATGACAAAATAGCAGAAGTGTTTCATTACAAAAATTGTGCAGTAAAGGGAACTAAATCATTAGTCAATTTGCAGAAAACAGCGACCTTTCGATAATGGATTTTCCGTTAGAGTTGTTGTTCAAGCAGCTCTATTTGTCTCAAATTGTAGTTGACATATTGTTTTTTTAACACTAACGGAACAAGTGATAATGGGGGTTATTGTTAGTTGCACCCCCACACTGAATCACTTGTTTTTCAAGCAGTGCTTTTGCCCAAATGATATTCAAATGTAAAACGTATTCATGATATCATTCCCAAAAACAACCAGGCTTTCAAACTAACAGCAAACGTATCAAATATATTATCCCTGGCATCAAAACAAATCGACTTTCTGCCAGCCATGTGTGTGGAGTTGAACTCAACAGCTTATCTCGCCTCAGTTTCCTTCTTAAATTGGATAAAAGACGAGTACTGTGGCATGCTTTGCCAAGAGCAGTTCATGTGTTTTTCTCCCTTTAATTAAATAATGTTAAAACTAAAAATAACAGACGGGTACAATGAAAGAGCTGAGAGAGAGAGAGAGAGAGAGAGAGAGAGAGAGAGAGAGAGAGAGAGAGAGAGAGAGAGAGAGAGAGAGAGAGAGAGAGGACTGCTGTGTATTTTCTAATGTTTTTCATGATTGTACGTTGTAGAGAGCCCCCCCCCCCCTTTACAGGGGGACTGTATGTAGGACTGTTGTAAAGATACCATGCTCTAACTTGGCTGACAATTGACAACAAATGGTAAAGAAAAATGCATTCGAGCAACATTTCAAAAGTAATTGAAGATATATATATTTTACAACAGTTCAATTATATCAGTTAAAAATAATAATATTTAAAAATTGTGTGCAGACTTACATAGGTTCCTGTTTAGGTTTCAAGTAGACAATCATGCCTGTTGTAACAAATTGTAATTAGGGAGCAATGTGTCCTCTTTTTCAAACTTTACAATATAAATAGAAACCAGTCTAAAGGCAGAGCTATGTCCTGACAAATGATGGTATTATAATACCGAAGCTTACCATTGGCAGAGGGCCAAAGAAAGGAACAAATTAATAAAATATGTTGTGCCTAATTGTACTGTTGTGGTTTAATAAGGATCAATAAATAAATGAAAAAAATCGCCGGGCACTTTTGGGAATAATGATTCCTTTCTCATGTATCATGCTAGAGTGTGGGACGTCGCCTAAATGGAAGTTTAAATCATTTATTTCTTCTTTTTTTTTAACAAACCAATTTTCGAACATATAATACATTTGGAGTATGATTTATACCGATTATAGTGAATGGCTGCAATGTCGTTCTTGCAACAAAACTGGAACCAAACACAGAAACGGGTCCAAGGAGTGAAGAAGAAGCAGAGCAGATTAGTGATGGTCAGAGCAGGCAACACATCAAGGCACCAGTGAACGTCTTTGAAGTGAAAGGTTGATGCTCAGACTGAAAAGGTCTCATAGCAACAATAATGGCCAAAGAACAAAAACAACCCAAGGCAGTAGAGGTAAAGAAAATGATAAAAAACAAAATGCCCTTCGAGTGAGCCTCCTGTCTGATAAAAAAATCTTTCTTGCTTTGAGAGACATGTATATGCTAAGATAATGTTAAGAATAATGGTTTCTCCCAATGAATTCATTTTAAAATGACCTTGGTTACGCTTTTCTCATCTTTTATCGAAAAAGCTGCCGTTGTTTCGGTGAGATGTGTTTTCAAATGACTGCAGCACGTCCTACATTAACTCTTTGAAAGGACACAACACAACAACACATTGAGGGAAGTGCAAAGGCTCAAATTCAGACTTATCCTCCTTTATAATGGATTTACTTTACACTTGTCGTCTTCATGATATTACCCGACCTTAAAGTCCCCCTCCCCTCACAAACATGTGATTTTCTTATTGTTGCTTGACGTGGATGTCTAACTTTCACTGTGTTACGTTTGACATATAAAGACTGTTTTCACATTCATATGAAAAAGGTTTCTCTGTGCTAAAAATATTGTCTTAAAAATGTCTTGAGGATATTTTAAGCTTCTTGTAGTTTTCCTAAAAATCATCTTGAGTCAGCATTACAGTACGTCTACACGGCAGCATTGCGTGCTTCAACCGATACGCTTCCCATTCACTTTGAATGGGGTGACGTCACGCCGAACTGCATTGTGGTTCCGTCGCGTCTCTTTGCCTCCGTTGCTCGCTTCGAAAGTTAAGAAAAGTTTAACTTTTCAAGCATCGACGGAAGCGCCAGCCAATCAAATCATATGCCAGTACAAGCGCTAGCCAATCAAACCACGTGCTTGTGTGTCCAGGGCGGGGGATTAATGTGATTGGTTGTTGGTTGCACGCCAGACACGCCCAGCAGCAAGCTTCAACGCAACGCTGCCGTGTGGACGTACCGTTACAACAAAGAAGCTTCACTTCACCTTCAAACAACAACAGAGCTTTAATGTGAAACTCTACCTGATAAAATCACTCACATTTAGTCTGATTGCCTAAAACCGTACTTTTGAATTAACATATATTTCACTTACTCCCCAAAACGCATGGTTAAGGAAAAGAACATTTTGAGTAATGCAGAGGATAAGGGATGCTCCGAAGCACGGCCATCATGTCAACCAATATTCTCTTTAATGAGCCTTATGTTTAAATGTAATTGTACAAAATGACAAAACCTTCGCAGTAAGGTAATATGGTGGAAAGTCAGATGATGGTGGCTGGGTTGGAAACTTCTCCAATTATTTTCAGTAACAATGAAGCATTGTGCTCCTTAAAGCTAACCTTAATCGTAGTTCAACTTTCCCAATCCAACCAAACGTATTGAAACTCAATGTATACAGAAGGAACGGCTAAGAAAGCTGCGCATTATCCTGCTTACTACACAGCTACGTACTAAATAAACCAGCGACTTGACCCGTAATATTGATTTCAGATTCATTTTATTGATTTAAAAAGGACGGTTTTGCTTCAGCTCAGAAAAAATGGTCTGCTCTGCTGCGTGACGGCTGGAGCTGCAGCAGCGAGCCTTTAAATGACGGCGGCACTGATCGAGGTTTTCCATCCAATAACTGTCCAAGTCTCTTCACATTTTCTTTTCCATTAACCAGTCTTTTAAACGCTGCCTGAGCCAACACTGTTTTCCCGTTAATGTTTACTTCCTGTCTGTCTTCTGTTGACTTCTCTGATGTCCAGCGCTCTGCTCTTTACCTTCCTTTTTATTCCCTTTATTGGGGATATTTGAGCCATTGTGAATCTGAAGTTTTGTGCTTTTCAAAATACAAAGTTAGATATATTGAAATATTATAAAAAAATACTGAAGTACCCTTGATCAGAGCGTCCTCCGTAGCAGTGGTATGCCAGCAAAAAATAGCAGACTACTGGAATGTCCAAATTGACCAATCACAATCAATGAATATTCAACTAAGCTTTGTAATATGAAATTCATTTTTAATGTGTTAAATTAAAGGACCCCGTCCACGGTATTTCATCTGCATTTCAGAGCTCATTTCTTAAAGGTGAGCAACATGGTTTTACCCGAACAAAAGGGAACAAAGTGAGCCACAGCCCAGCTGCTTTTCTGATGCTGCCGGTCACTAGAACCTTCATTTGGTTTGCACAGATTCACATTCATTATGAAAGGAGCAACGTCTCATTTGAGTGTGGAGAGACGTAACATTGCTCAGGAATTCACAAAGGGAAACACAGTCGGTCTGAGAAAATCAATGCAGTTAGATCAATGCGAGTTTATATTCTAATTATTCAGAATAAACCAGAAGAGGTGATGTGTTTTTGACTTAAAATGAAAATGAAACATAAAAGCTATGTAATTACAAACATATCCTCCTACTCATTTTGAATTAAAGAGATCTTAAAATACTCATTCTGTATATCAACACTTATCGTCACTGCAGTAGTTATTTCTCTTTATGTTGTTTTGCTCTTCACGTTATGACCTCTGCCTTCAGACAATTAGCTGATGCAACTGTCAATCAACCCATCTCAACTTCATCTGTCCACACTGTGCCTCAGGCTGGGACTCTGGTCCGTCATCCATTATTCTGTCACACACGTTTCAAAATGCATGTATGGTCTAACAGGAACAACTTTAATAACCATGTTGTGCACTCTTGGCCAAAACAAAGATAATATATTCAGTAAATTAAACACAATATGGTGCAAAAACATAAATCCTAAACTACACTGAAGAAAACCCTGAAACGTTGACTTTAATTAAATGTATAATGTCAACATAATACAGTCGGTGAAACCTGAGATAAAACATTTAATTAAAGTCAACGTTTCAGTCTTTTCAGTGTATGACGCTGGATTAGATTGATGTCATGTGTTGTGTTTAATTAATAAAAAAAGTAATATTATCTTATTTCCTGTAATATTTCCAATCTCTTGTTATGTTCTCACACTTCAGTACCCTATAGTTTGTTCATTATGAGCGGACCTCTCCGTCCTGATGCCCTTTCTCCTCTTATTCTCCCTTCAATAACATCGACAAGCCTTCATTGGTCCATCTTTTCCTCTTATCTCCTCCTCCCGAGTCTAATCTCCTGTTTCTCCTCCTCTATAGCTCCTCCGGAGACTCTTGACAGGTCTATTACATCCTTGGCCTCATCTGCCCCCCAACTAACTTGAAAAAATAAACAACACAAGACTCCTACAAATGTTACCCTCCACTACACTGGCCAGCGATAAATCTTTAATTTCTTTTTACTGAGCGCCAGGAATGAGTCGCAGCCTCTGGGAATGATGTGGATGTTCGGCTGCAGTATAATCAGCTCTCTGCAGAGTTTGGGGCAGAAATTATTCACAGTTGTCTCACACTTCTCAACCCTCGTTTCTACTCTCTATCACTCCCAGAACTCCTTATGTTCCCGTTTTCGCCCGTTTTTAACAAGCAGCCAGTGACTTTTGAAGAGAAATCAAATTGCATGGCTGTGTACGTCAAGTTACACAAGATAGGAAATACACAAGGGATCACAAGTTTGTTTTTTATTTTGCCCAAAGAATGCCAATGCACCTCTATTTGGAGCAATCAAGCAATGAACCACAGTAGCGTCTTCGTATGGCTAGTAATAAACAGTAAATCAGCAGCCTGTGCAGAGCCATGACATCACTTATAATGAAAAGGGTGATTTGTGATACCTCATTCTACACCTATAGGGCTGTGCAATTAATCGTATTTTAATCGCAATTACGATTTGGCCTGCCACAATTACGAAAACAACATAATCGGAAACAAATATTATTTTGCTTTGGTACAGTAGGTTGTGACAGTGCACTGCAACATATTTGATCTCGTTTATTTTGGTCTAATTTATTTTTATTTATCATATTTATATATGATTAGTAGCTTTTGGAAGTGCGCTCCAAAATATTTGTTAATCTTGTTTATTGGTATTTATTATTTTGATATTATTTATTTAAAGTTTTTCAGTTGAATTATACGTTCAGGGTAATCAAAAGATACTGTTCAAATTATTATTTGTATTTGTTTTAAAGTTCAATATATGCATGTTTTCAAAGTCAATGAATAATCGTATTTAATAATTGTGATATCAATTATTGACCAAAATAATCGTGATTATGATTTTTGCCATAATCGCAGAGCCCTACACCTACAGTAATTAGTGGGTGACAAGGGGGGGGAGTAAAAGAAAAATCTTCACATAATTAAACACAGGGTACCATGCGTCAAATCAAGTTAAATTGAGATAAGAGACAGTGGATTTGTTTGCTTTATCGTTAACTTAAAGTGGACCTATCATGCTATATTTGAATAATATATTGTAGGGCCATACCTATATAAAACATGTCTGTGAAGTTTTTTTAGATCATGCATTTTAGCCATGCCTTATTTCGCTCTATTTGCTCTTTTTTAGCTCTGTTTTTGCAAGGGCTGATTCTGTGAGAAGTCTTCTTCGCTGCTTTTGTGGCAGACTACAGCGCCACCTACAGGCTTGGCATATGTACTACAGCGTATTCAGCGCTTTTGAACGGCAATGGCCGTGCCTGTCTCCTCCTGATAGGTGGAGAGTTGCCCATATAGGCGGAGCTCCTCGTTTCTGACGTTTTTCAAATCCGTTTTTTGGGAATTGGGTATGGAGGAAAAGAGAGAGGGTTGTGTTTTCTGACACTTGGTAAGTTCCCTGACACACCGGGGACACATATTCATGTATAAAAGACGTACAAAAGTGCATTTTGCATGATAGGTCCCCTTTAAAGTGCAGGCTAGATATTGAGACTTACAATAATCATTCAGCTCCATCTAAACCTCTCCTAGGGATAGTGATCTGCCACCGAAACGATAAAAGAGATGAGAATAGATGCAGAGGAATACAAAGAGGATGTGAGGATCCACTCTGTGATATGATAAATGCCCTCTCTTTGAATAACGTCTTCCTGATTGGATGATTAATAGAATAGAGAGGGAATCATTTGATCACCAAGTCACACATGGAGAGTCCTCCACCCGGAGGCGACGCTTCAAACCTACCCCAAACATCTTTTATTCAAGAAGCAATTTTTGCATCTCCTCCATCTTTTTTTTTTTAAATGAGAGACTGCAGCTTTTGGAAGTCAGTTCCAAGTGATATGCGCAGATTTGAAATTAAATCACCACAGGAATTGAAATAGCACACAACTGTTAAGGCTCTAAAGTGCCTCACTGGTGTGTGTGAAAACAGGTGGATAACAGCAAAAATAGTGTGTTTAGGTTTTGAATTAGTACTTGAAGTAAGAATTTGTCTCGTAACAGCTGGTAGAAAAACATTTAAATGTCATTATTAGGGCTGGCTGTTATTTGCACACTTAACCACATGTCTAATTGTCAAATAGGTTCATTCTGCTCTTTGATATCTCACATTTCAGTCCATTGAATTTCAATATGTTTTATTTAACTGAGCTTCATTACCTTAAAGAAATCCTCCAAGCCAAACTTCGCAGCCCTTTGGCCACCAGAGGGTATCACAAATGAGAAACTTCATTAAACCATTAGTTTATTTGACCAGAATGGAGGCAAGATGATTTCACTGCATCATTACGATGGTTTTATTGTATAGGAATTATGTTTTGGTTATCAGCTATTGTTGGTTTGAGCCATACACCAACAATATGTTAGTGACATCTGTATACACTAGTTGTACATTTTAGATCTAGGTCTATTATTTGTCATTGACATGTTTAGTTAACTATAAATCATATATTGTCATCTGAAATCATCTGCTTCTGTGTTTTTCCTATGGCCTAAGACCTGTTTTTGAGTGGCCATATTTCGAAATTATTGTAGTTTTAAATCGTAAAATGTATTTTCCATTTCACAAATAACTAATTTCAAACACACGGTCATTAACACTGCCATGTTTTATTTTGCACCAACAGAAACTTCTCAATTCTTCCAAAAGCACAACAAAACCCCTCATTAAAAGGTGTGAAAGTTATAGCAACAAGTCCCCTTACTGACTGAACATTACCTACTACGAGTTTATCTCTAAATAGACTAAATAGAAGTCCCACATAGCAATTACACTCTGCATTTTCAACCTCTATTTTTTTAAGCGTTTGAAACACTTACCCTTTCCCGGCAGAGCTGCTCAGATCCAGGTCCTCTCAGGAACAACACCGGTGTCTGTCAGGCTGCTGCCTCCCATCTCGCAATTTACTGCCGAATCTCCCACCTTGACCTCAGGCAGGACGTCTGTGAACGGTCCACACACTTGGGCACAATATGCACTCGTTAAGTCCCCGCTGTCAGTCGGCTGTCAGTCGGTTTCCCTACTCGCGGTGTCCAGCGCGAGAGGCTCGCACGAGGAGGAGGATGGAGATAGTTGGAGATTGGAGAAGATTAAAGGAGGTTGGTTTCGCGCAGTTTCTGTTGTTTATACTTGGAGAAGAAGAAATAATCGTCGAAGAAGAACTACTGCTTCGTTATTGGCTGTGATGGAGCCAGTTATATTTCACGTATGGGAGATAGGCTATGCACAAAGTGAACGGTTTGACATATTTACATCGGGGAGAGTAAGATCAATAATAGACTCCTCTAGTCAAATCTCTACCAAAATGCCAAAAACCACACTTTCCAATAACAGGTATCAATTAATATTAATCTGCTACTCAAAACATTTAAATAGAGAAAAAAGAAACAGGAATTATATTAACATTTTCCAGGGAAAAACACGACACATCTAACAATATCCTAAAAAACCTCTACCTCTAACTGAAGTGGAAACAGATTACTTCCATTTATTTCATAGTAGGCTTAAGCTAAAAACGTGACTATTGCCATTAGGGTATGACGGGGTGATTTCCCTGAAAATAAATAAAACGTAACTTCTCCTCATTTACACACACAATGTATTTAATGCAGTTTTAATAGTTTGATTACATTTCTTTAGCAATTTCACTTTAATAGAAAGCAATAAGCAGAGTATCAGCTGTAGAACCTTTGCCTGATATTAAGGCTCTGATGCAATTTTCTGAAATGTGTTATACGTTTTTTAATTTACTGTGATGGTAATTCCTGTAATAGCAACATCTAAAATAAAAAGATAGTCTCCAGAGATGTTATAGCCTACTATGGACTTGAACAGAAGTAAATGAGTCCATGTGGCAAATCTGATTTCAAATACACCAGGCAATAAGATTGTCAAAGCTGTCAGTACTTGCAATAAATCATAAATAAATCTCAGTGGCATAGTCCTGCAAGCTGGCAATGCTAACCATTACTGATAGCTGGGGCCAAAGGGAAAAGCAGAAAGAAAAATAAGAAACTGATTTAGAAAAGAAAAAAGATATTCAACATGAGAGCAAAGCATTGGCCTAAGAAGCTTTTGCTGAGAATTATCTGGGAAGGTCAGCACGACTACATACACAATATTTACTGATTAAGACAACTTCTTAGCGCTTTGATTGAGTAAACACATTATTTAAAACCCATGTATAAGTGCAACACATAAGTGATGGGATATTACAGATGAAACTACCCAGCAGTATGTAATTGACCCCCGTCACCAGCTGCAGATCTACAGTGGTATGTACATAATGCATCAATTAATAAAACATGTTTTGTACTAAACTGAAATGTCTTTCTTCATAATACATCCCATTACCTTTTTTATATTTGTAATAGAAATAGTTTGGTTTGTGTACTACCATTTTGATTTCCATGGGGACTGCATGGTTTTGTACAATGGTTTTTTAGGGGTAGGGTTAAAGGGGTCCTAATATGCTTTTGGGGGTTTTCCCTTTCGTGCTATATAGGTTTTGTGCATTTGAATGGTCTGCAAGCGCTACAAATCCCAAAGTTCCTCAACCCCCCAGTATTATGCCTCAATCCCTATCCTTTGTTAACTTCTTCAACATAGTGACATCACTGCGTAACACTCACGCTTCTATTGGCTAGCGCTGCAACAAATTGTATGTGATTAGCTTAGGGGCGGGACATCTCTTACGGTTGACCAATCACAACAGAGCCAGCTAGCTAACCAATCAGAGCAGACTGGGCTCTGGTTTCAGACAGAGGGTGAAAAGAGGTGCTGCAGCACAACAAATCAAGACCATTTTGAAGATTAAAGCATGGAAACATTTCACAATAGAGGCACTACATAAAGTTATGAAACCTGAAAATGAGCATAATAGGGCAACTTGGTGCCATTGGGTCTGCTTCATTTGAATTTGCAGGAACATCTGTACTCTGCAGGGACACATTTTAACCTTTAACTTGATCTAGTCAGTCTATTCATTAATACTTAATTACATTGAAATCCAGTGTGAATAACCATTCAATAAACATTTTTGTTATACAGTATCATGACAATGCTGGGTGACAGACTAAAGAGAACATCTTGTGTTGGCTTACTTTGGGCTGAAAGATATCGGATAAAAGCTGAGAAACATAGCCCGCAGTTCCTTTTAGAAGTGTTCCCATTTCATTGTCTCAAAGCATTCAATCAAAGTAGATTTCATGTGGAGTTTATTCACAAGGACAAATACCTTTGACAGCTTAAGTGAAATTAATTAGAAATATAAAATATGAATGACTTCTTTGAAAAATACCCCCCCCCCCCCCACCACCACTGAGTCAGTACTGTAGGAAGATCCTGAGATTAAATAGAGAATATAAGATTAAATAACTGAAATCTTATTTTTTTTTATAACATCAAAAAATAATCTATCCATGCAAGACATCTACTGTACATACCAATTGAAAGATTGACATTACAATTGACTTACACAGGGTGCCGGACCGGTGATAATGAGGATTACATCTACAAAGTCAAACAATGTTCGGCTATTTTAGCAGTCATCCAAGGTCATTGCTGAATTTCACAGGAGACATAAAAATGCAATGAGCAAGGAATACATCTGACAGGAAGTGATCAAGGTGACAAGAATAAGATGGGACGATGGGACAATTTGAAAGCAGCCCACCCTCTCTGCCATCTTTACAACCAAACTGCATTTAAATGAAATATGGCATTGTATCAGGATGATGCTGTAAATTCTCTTGCTTCAGGTCCTAAATGGATTGGACCTTGCACTCTACCTCTTATTGGGAAGCACCAGGTGCAAGGCAGCCCACATTTCTCTCCTGTGTGTGAATTATCAACAAGAAAAATAAAACAGTCTGATCCTTGGCTACTCTAAAAAGGCATCCAAACCTTTCCATCTTTCCTGCAGCCTCTCTCCTCGCAGCCCTCCCCATCTCCCCATCTCACGTCTACTTTCCAGCTTTCTAATCCCCTTGACTGAAGAGCAGAAGACCCGGTGGCTCCGGGGCACAAAACAGGACGAGAAGTAAATTGAAGAGAAAGGAGAAAGCGTCTCAAGAGAGAAGCAGAGTGCCTCTCGAGCTGCAGCCACAGAGAGGGAGGAATAGGAAGGGACGAGAACAGCTAAGTGCAAAGACAGTTAGATGAATAATTATGAGAGAAATACCTTTCATTAAAAACCAATTTCTTTATTTTGACAAAATAATTAAGTAGCATAAGAACAAAAACAACTTAAAGAGACTTAAATTGCTTCGGAAAAGCAGACGGTAAGCTCGACAACTCTTCTTCTTGTCTTAAGAAGCATAAAGGAAATCTCGAGTGACGCAAAACACTGACGTCTGTTTTGCGTCCTCACATCTGTCCATTTCTTCTAATATTCATTCCATGAACATGACTCAAAAAACAAATCACAAACTCAAGCATTATCAAGCATTGACACAGAGAAATCCATCACTTTCCAAATCATGGCTTTTAATAAAATGGAGAAAAACAAACTCCAGTATTTATTTATTGTTGTAGAATACTGTTTCCTGATCTCTGCATTTGGAAGCTGCAGCAATAGAACAATGGCACTTTTCTTCAGCTGACTTTCACTGCTGGTTTCATAATGGTCTCCCCGCTTACCCAAGTCAGAGTGTTATCAGTGCTGCTGGCAGTGAGGACAGCGGGTCATTTATTTCCAGAGTCTGAGGTTCTTGAGGTGAGCAGCAACAAACTGCATCACAGTAACAGAGGACTCAAGAGTGTGTGTGCTTTGTCCACGAAGAAAGTGCGCCTGACACGACACTGATGAAGAAGATGTCCCCTTCTGGCCAAGCTAAAACTAACAACCTTGAACTAAAAAGCTAACCATGAATCTAAACCTTATCCTAACATTACACACCACATTTTAAAATATTCTTCTCCCATCTTAGCGGAAAGCAAGGAACATCAGGGTTGAAGCCGTTTCATGATGGCCAGTAGAAAGTGTAAAAGCATTAATGAACTGTAGTTGTTTATTGCTTGTCTCTCAGGAAGCTGCAAATCAGAAGAAAGAAAAACCGTTGCTCCATTGTTCAGGAAACTGAGTGTAAGTGTGTCTGCTCATCTGTGTGTGTACGTACAGGATATTGTTCAGGGGACAACGGAGTAGGGCTGATAGGGCAGAATCTTTTGTCGTTCATTGATTGCGTAAATCCATGCGGGTTTGACAAAGTTCAGATTGCCATTCTCCATCAGCGCCTGTGAGAAAATTGAGAGTGAAAGCGAGGGGAAAGAAAGGTCATCCAGTGTTGCATTATAATGCGCAGCAGATAACTAAACGGTACGACCCTTTAAAAAGCTCTGAAACTCTGCTTGTTCAGATGCTTTCAAGGCTCTCAAATACCCTTTTCAAATACGATGCGATATACTTTATTGCCCCCGTAAGGACATTTGTTCTGGACTCCGTCCTGCAGTTCCGCATACATGTACATATACAAACATAGTGGACATTAACAGACATACACATATCATCAGTCATACACCGTTTGAACAAAACAATACACAGACGCACATACTGACAATGGCGACCTATTGCACTACCCCTCATGGCCAACATTTTAAAAGTACATTTCATTACATTTGACTACATTTCATTTCATGTGGATGGTAAGAAGCTTAACGGACATTGGTAGGAATGAGTGCTTATAGCGGTTCAGCCTGCTCTTGGGAACCCTGAACCTTCTACCTTCTAAGGTAGGAGCTGGAACCCTGGGTGGAGTATGTGGGTGGGATCAGACACCATTGTGTTTGCCTGTCTGATAATGGACTGCTCGTATATGTTTTGGAGAGATGGGTGTTTTTTAACCCTCATAATTTTCATAGCAGTCAGTAAATAGATTTAAAAGACACTCTTTCCCAACAGTGCTGCATTTTCACTGCAAGGCTAAAATACTCAGGTTCCCAATTTGCTGCAATGCTTTTATTTATACCCTGTGAAAAGAGAAGTAGCTGCTTAAAAGCAAATGCCAAAGAAGTGTTTTTGCCTTTGTGACATGTCTTCCTTTGCTGTGCACTCTATATAATTGACCATTCGATTACCCCTCCCCCCCGCCAAGAAAAACAGATAGAAGAGTCTAAATGATGTGTTTGAAGGATATATCCACATTGTCAAAGTGTTCAGCAGCGAACAAAAGGGTTAACAAATATAAAGATAAAGCCCGTAGATCACAGTGAACGTAACCTTCAAAAACTCATGTCCTTATGCTCTAATCCATATGCACAGAAATGTTGAAATCTAATGGTTTTTAGGGGGAAGCGACAATGAAACTCACGTCTTCAAAGGAGTCGTGCCACCCTTCACTGGTCACCACAAACTGCACCTTCTCCGTCATGTAGTCCTCGATCAGCCTGCAGCCAAGACAATATTATGTTTCTATACGATCGTGCAACATCTCAGTGAATTCCCATGACCAATTAAAGTAGCGATGCACTTGTGTTGTGCTCTTAAATGGTGTTTCTCACCCGTTGAAGGCAACAATGTATCTCAGCAGAAGGCGCCTCTCGTTGTTGGGAAATTTACCATAGAGGAAAAAGTGCTTTCCTCTCAGGAAGTCTGGGGTAAATGAGAACATGGGCAGATAAGGCTTACTACTATACAATGGGAAAGTGGAGCACCACAGGTGCTATTTGATAAAGGGTGAGAAAGGAGCAAAGCACAGAAGAAAACTGAGAAAAACAGTTGATGTTTGTGTGTGGTGTTTCCTGAAAGCCATCCAATTACTTTCTGTCGGGGTTTGCAATGTCCAAAGAGTAATGGAGGACATCTTGTTTCTTTGATAGGAACAGACAGAGACAGGAGACAAGGACAAAGAGAGCCTCACCTGGGAGCTCAGGGATGGGGAGATCCTCTTCAGCCTCAGCGTCTGTGTTTTCGTCTGTGGACCCCCCGAACAGATCCTCCTGCTTCACCTTCACGTCTGATGAAGCTTTCTTCTGTCTGCTCTCGTGCTCCACCCTATCACAGGGACAGGAAAACGACCCCTTATATTGTTGTATCAATTGTGCTACTGTGTGCAGCTCAAAGGAAGACACTTCCCGACTTTGTTTTAGTGTCAGAGCACTTCTTCCAATCCAACTTTATTTATAAAGCACTTTTGTTCAGAGAAATACAAAAAGATCCCACAGCACAGCTCTCAAAACAAAAACAAATAAAGGTAAGAACACAAAATAAACAAGAATACGAATAACAGCCATATAGTAAAAACAATATACCATTTAAAAGCAATAAAAGCAACAATCTACAAAACGCAGAACGCTAAGGAGAAGAGGTGAGCTTTAAGACGCGATTTAAAAGCTGACCGTGCCTGTCTAACGTGGAGGGGCAGAGCGTTCCACAGTTTTAGGGGCCGTAAAAGGGAAAAGCACGGTCCCCTTTGAGCTTTAGCTTAGTTTTCGGCACATTAAGGAGCAGGTGATCAGCTGACCTGAGAAGACGAGTGTAGGGGTGGAGCAGCTCAGAGAGGTAGGGCGGGGCCAGGCCATTGAGGGATTTAAAAGTAAATAAAACGGTTTTAAAATGAATCCTAAAATGTCTGGACAGTGCGGTGAAGCTAAAATGGAGGGAATGTGCTCATGTGCTCATGGCAGTCACACTGGCAGCGTGACAGATCTCAGCTTCTTAGAGCTTATGAATCTTTTTTTTTTTTTAAAACATAAAGCTCCTTCTTTGACATTGCTCTTAGTCCCTTTAGAGCAGAGGTGTCCAACATACATACAAATATAAGAAGGTCTGGCCGCTGACTAGAGGTATTTTGCCTCAAAAGTTAAGTTATAAGTTGGAAAAATCAATCCAATGTAGGTAAATCATTCTTGATACTTGAAAATGCGTTAAGAAAAAAACAGCTCACAGCTCTCCAGTGTTTCATTTATTGTGTTCATTTATAAAGCTTCAGATTGATTATCATAAGAGGAAATATGAAGAGTATATTTCAAGGTTGTTATGTACATTTGTTATTGGGCTTTTTTCTTATCAACTTAGATTTGATAGAACATGTTTTCAACTTTAATTAACTGAATTTATTTTAAAAGTAGGCTTATTAACACATGCATAATACTGTGTAATATATTTGAACATATATATTTAAGAAGTACAATATAAGACAAGCAGAAGTTTATAATACTTAAGTCATTATACTTTTTTTATTTGCTGAGTGAGGGCCGATAGAAAATGGTCCGCGGGCCGCATTTGGCCCCTGGGCCATAGTTTGGACACCCCTGCTTGAGAGTATATACGCGATATAGAGTGTGGATTGCGTACAACCATCTTTAAAAAGAGATAATTCAGTTCATCCTATATATCAGTATGAACGCACACCACACAGACCACATATAAGATGGTAGTTTAAGAGTTGTTGTATTAAGCTTTTGCCACATCCTGTCTGAAGTACAGCAAACAATCTCTCTTCTCAACATAATCTTTCAGTTCCTGGTTCCCAGAAAACCTTCAATCACTCCCTCAGAAATTAGTGGCTTTAAAGTCGTGAGTGTTTCCGTCAAACGTCTTTTACAGATTATCTTGAAAGGAGGAAATAGCCGAAAACAATAACATCTATTTGGTCCCTTGGGAATCCGTTACAACACTGACATAATTAAGAAGCATAATACAAAATGCCAATCAAATATCTGACTGATTTCACACACACGTTCACTTAGGTCACAAGCTAGTTTTTTTGTTGATGCAGAAAACAATGCTTATTTAACAAGCACAGTAGGTCGTTAAAGCAAAACAATGAGATTCTGTGGACAAAATGTAATTACATGGAAGAACAAACTCGCCCACATCATTACACACCGCATCGTTCACATGATTTACCTCTGCAGCTCGTCCTCAGTGTCCACGGCAGACTCATCATCTCCACTTCCTGTGAAAAGTAGTGTCAATATGGTAAAACTGTCAATATGCAAGGCTTGTTTTACTGCATGAAAAGATCTTGCAAATGTGTGAAATAAGCGAATATATTTATAGGTAACCATATCAGTTCATTGGTTGACGATAAATCCTTGAATCTTAAATTACCATCACTGTAGTTTGATCTCTAAACAAAATATTAGAATCAAATGTCCAAAAATGAAATCTTCCAAGTCATTTTTCATGTTTTTTACAACATGCTATGCTCTTACTGTATATTTCCAATACGCATAGCAGAAAGATAAAACGCCATATGAATCCACCCATCAATGACAGACACATATCAGCAGGTTCAATCATGTAACCTTGGTAACACTTGTCCCTACAATCCTGTGCTGTTGAGGGGAACAAAAGCAGGTCTAATTGAATGCTGTCGCCTTGCGTGTGTTTGCTGTGTTGCCTCATCGATGCACAGCGACACTTTACTTCTGCCACGGCATTACCATAGAAATGAGAATCATGCACAAGTCCCTTCACAGGTATTACATGTCCCTTTCACGGTGGCCTAGTCGAATCATCCAGTTGTTCTTCATAAAGGTGATGCCTTTTGTCTAATCCCCTCACATTGCCCCCTCGCCCCTCTCACCCCTCTTCAGCTCCAGATCAAACATCTCTCCATCCCCGGTTAGAATGAATCACTGCCAATGAGTAAAAGCCACTTCATGTGTAGCTCTCGAGCTTCGCAATATATACATTTACAGAATGTCATTTATGACTCTGTGCTTTTTGTTTGTTGCTTCCTCCAATTTTTTGGAAACGTGTTATGCGTGTCATTGGAGTTTACTTTTTGGTGGGTGACCCTGAGGTAGTGTAGACGTTAAATCAGTGTTTCACATTAATAACCCAGACTGTGGCCCGCCCACAAACCCGTCTCATTCACTACGCTTTAGGGGTAGGACTTTCGTGCTGAGTCATCACTATTCCTATGAAGGCAAAGCTTTTTTTTTGTAATTTACACGGTTAAAAACCAACTTCCTTTGCCTTTCACTCCGTTAACAAGGAAATGGCCGATAAAGAAATTAATGCAATAACATAAATAAAGAATAATATGTATAATATACAATATAGCCTACAGAAAAGTTCTATAAAGACAGTGCTTACATTACGGTTTGTATATATTTGCATGTGTGTGTGTGTGTGTAGCCTTTATTTAACCAGGTAAAATCCCATTGAGATCAAACGATCTCTTTTTCAAGGGAGACCTGCAAAGTTGGTTACACATGAAAACAGGAAAACAACAGAAAACAAAAAGGACATCATACAACATAATTACAATTTACAAACCTATCGACATTGACAGGTACCCAGATTATCATATTGCATTGCATCTAGCCGTGCTTTAAAAAGGATTCAGGGGAACCAAGATGCTCAGTTTCAGTTATACATTTTTCACTTGTCCAGAATGGACAAAAATTGGGGCCACTGGAATCTTCTTCTTCGTCATCGTATTTTACATTTTCCCACGGTTTTTATGACACCGCTAACGTAAGTGAGAAGTGAGATTTTACTGCATCACACATAGGGTTGGGTATCGTTTGGATTTTAACGATTCCGGTTCTGCTTTTCGGTTCCGGTTCTTTGAGAGGGTCAAAATAAGTCCCATGACAAACTGGGAGAAAAATATATTTATGAAAACATTAAGTCAAATCTGTATTCCTATTTACAAATCACTTCATACTGTTGAATTTCTTACGGTTATTGAATACAATTATATAAAAATAATCTCTGCATTGTTTAGTTAGTTCTAAGTGGTGCAGTTTGAGAATGTACAATTGGCCCAGTCTCCTCTGATGTTACACTGCAACCTGCCTGTGAGACAGAGTCCAACCACACATGTCCAACACATAGGACATAACCGAATAATAATAATACATTATATTTATAGCCTATAGGTCTAGCGCTTTTCTACAACGCAAAGACGCTTGCACGCTTACACACGTCCTGCAATACACAGCTGCCCAGCTGCTCACTGTTTGTAAAAGTAAAGAAATAGTATTTTCATTTCCATAATGTACTTTCTATACCCTGCTTCATAAACAATACTGACATCCTGCTCCTCCGAGTCTGGGGGTCCGGGGATGTGAGGACAGCGCGAGGACACAGACAGGGAGGCTGCTTCACTTCATAAAGGAAATGGCATCAATATTAACAACACAGGAGCTAAAACGCTTAATAACCTTCATTACGTGTTAGAGAAAGAACATAAGAAAGTTTGACAAAGATGAGGCTGTTAAACGGGCAGCGGATCCGCTGTGTGTAGAAAGAGAGAGAGACGCTGAGCTGCACAGTGCAGCGATCAACTGATACGGAGCATAGAGAGAGAGAGAGAGCTGCAGTCCGCGGGGCTCGGCCTCGCCTCCTGTCCTCACAACTCTTATTAATCCCGGTACCGGAAAAATTGTTATTTGTTCCTACTCGGAACCGAGTGTTGCTTCCCAGCCCTGCCACTGTGCTACACTTCCCGCCCCGCTCCGCGCCGTCTAACTGTACAGAAAGCGGCGAGATGCATTTAGGAATCGACAAGCAGAACCCAAACTAACACTTCTAAACGAACAATGGCGGACACGTACAATTTGCGAATGAGTTCGGCCTTTTGTAAACTGAATGTATCAATCATTTGTCAATAAATCAGGTCGAAAAACGTCACTTGTCCACCGGACAAGTCAATTGAAAGATCTACTTGTCCGATATTGTAAATAACACGTCCCGGACGGTGGGACTTTTTCGCACACTATCTAGTCAGAGCGGAGCACGACTCCTGACTTTTCCCTGTGTTTTTTATATATCTGTTGTAATTTATAGTGATTGTAGTAATATGTTTTTATTACATGTACAGCACTTTGGCTCGACCAAAAAAAAAATCACTTTTAAATGTGCTTTATAAATAAACCTTGATTTGATTTAATTTAAATCAGTCCTAGCACTTGGCACATGTCACAAAACCACAGCATGAGATCTCAGGCAATAGCTACTTGCCACTCTCCGTGAGATCAAAGAGCATATATAAGTTGGTAGTTTACACAACATGGCTTTATAGATAAACATGTACCAGTGACTGAGCCTCCGTACAGTAAGTGAAGGCAAACCTGCCCTGGCATACAGGGGACAGTGATGAGTTAATACTTTACAGTTAGTAACATATCTCAGCGCACTGTGATCGGCGGCATCTACTGTAACTTGATCAGGTCGGCAGGTGCATTCATATAGACCAGATCCCCATAGTCCGTCAAAGGTCAAAAGGTCACAGAGACTAGCCTTTTCCTGGCCTCAAGCGAGAAACAGGACTTGTGTCTGAAAAATATATCTTTTGAACCATTTTAACATTTTAAAGGTTTTAAGGTAGCAGAAAGTTCTCAATTCAAACCTTCATTTCCAGATGCAAACAAAAAGAACAATTTTAAAACAATCTATTCAATTGTGAACTTTTAGAGTTAGAAGTCTATTTTCTGATTAACTACAGATGGTAAGTTGTCATCATCTTATTGTTCTATTGCTTTACACAAATCTGTGGCTTTTGTTTCTAATTTAAACTAAACGTTATTGCACAGGGCCTCTTCTACACCATCTTAAACATTAAATGTAAGGTGCGTACTGTAACTCCGGACCCAAAAGAATGTTGTGAAAAGTCAACTCCACCAAACGGGATAATTTGTATTTCTGCACAAAAATCCTAGAGAAATCCCTTCAAATTATTAGTGAGAATCAATCATCAGTAAAAGAACATTCTCTGTTCAGACATAAAAGAAACTCATCGCAGTCTGTCGAGTATGGCAGGACTGTTTTATTATGGGTGGAGAGTCTGAGGAAATCTACATTTAATTTATGTTTCAATTTGAAATGAAATCCACTAATGCTCAGACACTTTTCTTTCCTCACCTACCAAGTCATTTAAGGACAAGACTTTATACAGACTCTCCCTTTGGCTATTCTTTGTCTGAGCACATGGTACATAACCAAAACTTTTAACTGAGTTCAAAGACGCACCAAAAGTAAATAAGACGGCCTTCACGACATGCTGAAATGCTTGTTTTTCCTAATTAAGGTTTTTTTAGTTTGTTCCTTTTCTCTCAATGCCTCTTGAGCTTGGGTTTCATTCTTTTATTTCCTCTATTTATCTTTTCAACTGACTGACAGCCCACTTCATCCCCCATCAATACACCCTGTATGTCTGCCTGTTTCAGATTAACTTCAATTAAAGTCAATTGACAAACAATATGAGTCTTTCTAAAGCTCTCATCTAGTATGCACTTTCCAGAACAATGAATAGCCTTTCTTTTTTATCCAAAGAGTGGCTATGATGACTGAATCTTAAACGAATGACTGGGTAAAGTTCAGTTAAATTATTTCACAGAGTGACTTTATAAAGTAGTTTTGCCTCAAACCTGGTTCATCCACATCGGTTGAGCCAGCATACTCATCCTCGTCTTTCTTCTTCTCTGGCGTCTTTTTCGGGGTCACTTGTCTCTGCTGCTTTGGTGGAGTCTGAAAACAAAATGGACAAAGTTTTAAAACTGTCCGTTAGAAACTAGAAAAAGTATTATTGATTAGATCAAAGTCAACTTTAATGTCAATCTTACACGGGCCGTTTCTCAATGTCGAGGAGGCTTGCTTGGTAGCACATGTATGCTGGGCATTTAAACAGTCCTTCGGCGCCACTCGATGACGTAGTATGCTTGAAATAGTGGCTTTGGAGCAGCTTTACTCGACATTGAGAAACACCCTCAGTTTGTGTTTACGGAGAGATCGAAATGACGTTTCCAACAATCCCGAAAGTAAAATTATACAGTATACAGATATGTATAAAATATGTATATTCTATATACAAAGACAGACACATTTACACATATGCACACATTAAGATAACAAAAACCCCACAGCAATCAATATATACAAAATATCTTTGGTGCAAGATAAATGTGCATTTATTGCAGATTGTCCATAGCAGCGTAACAAAAAGTGTCTTGTGCTGGATTTGAGTGATTAGATAATTAGCCTACTAAAAAAACAAAATGTACCTTTGTGCTCACTTCCTCTTCACTCTGTTCATCCACTTCCATTTCGCTCTCTGAGCTTGACTCTGCTCCATCCATCAGATACCTGGAGAAAGACAAAGAACGGGTGAAGGAAATGTGTCAGGATGATTAAAGGCCAGAGGGAAAAGAACGTTGGCACGATATATCCTGCTATCAATCAGCATTGCTATGTTTCAAATGGCAGTGGAACATTGTCGGGCAATAGTAGAACAAAGGATCAGAACCCAGGTAATACTTTTCACCAGACGTTTAATATCCTGATGTTGTAAACATTACCGATGCCAAAAGCTTTGAAGAGTGTCTGCTGGGAGAAAAGCCTGAGCTACTGCAGTAGAGGGGAAAAGAGTCCAAAACCTTTCAACCCAGGATTTGTCCCAGTGCTCTTCGTGTCAATTTTAGCTTGAGTAAGCAAGTACACATCCCTCCTCCTTTACATGGAAATACACAGTCCACATCCAATCTAACCTTAAAAGGTCCCATGTCATGCTTTTCTGATTATTACCCGTGCCCTTGTGTGTTATGAAGCTTTTTATGCATGTAAACGATCTGCAGAGTCACAAACCCTCAAAGTACACCGTGTAGCGAGCGAGTACAACTCTAACACAGAACAGACCTGTCTGCTGCCCCAGAACGCCTCGTTGGAGATTTATCTTTTTCTATGGGTGACGTGCCCATACCCAAATGGACCCATTGGTCCAAATAGACCAAGAGGGAGTATGCTGTTAGCAGGGAGATCATAATGCCATCTGTAATGACCACTGCAAAGGTTAAGAGAGCGGGGGTGGAGTAAAATCTAAAATGTTCAAAATGTGAGAGGGTTCAATGAGGGGCTGACATCCCCTCTCCCTATATTTCTCTCCAGCTATGAAGGCACCTGCACGGTATTAAACTAAAGGTGATACCACTTTTAAGCTGTAATTATTACCGCTCACTCAGTAGGGAGACATTTCACTGACCTATGCTTTCTTCTCTTATTGAACTCAGTACCAAGGAAAGAAAAAAGAGAAATGCCATCAGTTGCTTATGGCAATAAAAGCCTCATCCTAAGGAGCAGACCGACAAGCTCGATCTGCTCCTTTTACAGAGAACTGGAGTCACAGGTTGTTAGAGATGGTACAAACCAACATTAAAGCATGATGAAAGCTTCTGGTTTTTTTAAAGTTACATTTTCCTCCACAATTTTCGAAACAAGTAACGAGGTGCCCCCACTTCAGCCCTCAACGATGCTAAACAAATTGCACATATCATAAAATGTATAAGATTACAGGGTTGTCCCTTATATTATAATTCATATAAAAATGGATGTGGAGAACATCAATGGTCTTAGTTGGCTTCTATTCAATCAACAACTTTTAATTTGTAATCCCGCAAGGGGCAATTGGTTGTGAGCAGCTTATGTCATGTACACAGGCAGGAACATACAGGAAGAAAGCACACGGATACACCCGGAAGCCTGGATGTGGATCCTTCCAATGCACACGATAAGTAGTTTCATAGCATCACAATAAATAAATAATCAAGTTAAAACCCTATCAAGAATTTTAAAGTTTGAGTGCAGAAGGGATGAATGATTTGGAAAAGCGATTTGTCTTAAGAGCAGGTAGAGCATATCTACGTGCTGACAGCAACACATGAAATCCGTCTGCAAGAACATGACCTGGAGAGGCCAGCATGCTCTCTGCTTTGCGCAGAATCGGCTGTTTACAAAAGCAGTTTAAATCCCTCCGTTTCACTCGATGACCTTAGAGCAGGTTTTAACAATGTTGTTCAGGCTGTTCCCGTCTTTCAGTGTAAGCAGATAAAAGAAAAACAAATAAGGCTCTCAATAAATGCTTGGTAATTGCAGTTCTTTAGCAAGTTCTAGGGTGCTCTAGATTTTCCAAATAGGGTACATAAATATGGTTATAATTACAACGGTGGAATATCACCAAATGCATTCATCTCAGTTTTCCACAAACCCTCCGTTGTGATGAGATGCTCCATGCCTCGAGGGCTCTCCTCTCTTTCTGTCCATCTCTGGACCGTCACTGGGGCACTTAGTCTCTTTTAAACATACACTACACTTTACATGACGTAAGCATGGCAGGGGCTCAAGCAGCGGACGTGCTTCCCCCCCCCCCCCTCTCCCGATGCTCAGAGAGAAGCGTGTGCATGATGGAGCGATAGTTTGAGAGGGTGCATATTTGTTTGGGCACTTGTAATCATCAAAGTAAGTGGTCTCTTTAATTACCCATAGCAGATGCAGCTTTTAAATAAAGGACACATCATCAAAGCTGCATGCTGCACAATAGCAGAGCAGCGAGACAGGGAGGGAAGGGGGGGAGGGCAAGGGTGAGAGATCTTTGACAGAATGACAGGCGAGCGCAAGGCAGAATGATAACATAGGCTGCACTGAACTTCTCTCTTCTATGCACTTTTAGAAAATCTTAAATGAATGATCAGATTTAATAAAACCACAGCCTTGTATGCCATCGCCCTTGAGCAGTATATACAAATATATATGTACTGCTGTTCACAGTCATCTCATCAAAAGCGCTTTCATTTGGAGCCTTGAAGATGAACATAAGTCAAAATGGATGGCCGTGCACCCGGTCTCATCCTCACATTGACCCTGCTGGAACCGGATAATAACTCGAATGAAATAACATTCGCATCAAAACTAATATCAGGCTAATTACAACGAAAGAGGCACACTAATAACAGAGAGAGATGGTTCCGGTAATGACTGCAACCTGACAATTATTTTCGTTATCGATTCATCTTTCAATTACTCATTGATTTGCTTTGTGCGAGAAATTCAATGTGTCGTGCTGCAAAATGAAAATATATATTTGTGAGATTACCACCAACACGTTAGGCCCCTTCCAGTTACTCGCACCACATTCTGAAAATGAGCAGGTTATGCAACGAGACAAGGTCATTCAGTTTATGCTGTAAAAGACTAACGATTTTCTGAATAGCAGTGTCTAAGTAAACAGATCACACTGACTTCAATACTCTTAGAATTCATCATCGCCTGCTTACCCGTCGTCATCATTATTACATGATCACTAACATCGTACCTCAGTGATAATGAAGAAGAGATCATGGTATTTTCTGTCACTACCGTGTCCTCCATTGAACTTAACTTTGCCGAGTCATACAAATACTTAGAAATGTTTGCTTGAAGCCAGACTGACATCCAAGATTCATAGCCAACTTATGAGCCAACAATTGAAAATCTAACCAGGATTTCTCTATTGAATTAAAGGATGTCTGTCTCTTCCTACCATAAAACCTTTGAGCAGTCAACCTTCATGTCCGTCCTTGACTTTGGAGATATTCTGCATTGTCATGCTGGCCCATCAACTAGGGTTGCCAGAAACTGACCATGATCAAAATCGATTATTCGGCAGCCCTGGCGAATAATAATCGATTAATCGACGGACCAAATTTCAAATTGCGATAACGACAATATAAATTGCTGAAAGTAAGACTATATATTTTATATAAGAGCTAATTATTTGACAGCTTATACCGTTTCTACCACAACTCTAGTTCTGCTAACCTTATATTAGCATAACAGCAGCCTGAGACCAGCAAGTTCATAAACTTTGACAACCATCCAGCCTCATTATCATCATCATTATTACAGAAGCCACTACTATGAAGGAATCCCCTGAACAATAAAGCAAAGCTTCATGCAGAGCGCCACGAGCACAGAACGATTCTAATTAATTTGGACCAAGACGAGAGTTCTGCTCCACATCATTCAGTAAAGATTAAAGGGGGGCGATGACAGAAAGGTAGCAGAGGAACCTCCTGTAATGAGGCATATAATCCTATCATATAATTAGAGAGCTGCTGGAGCTGAATTTGTGATCACAGCAGGCATCAGCTGCTCAAGGTTACAATGTTCTCTGCAGCAGGCAGCCATCACCGCTGTGAGATGTGTATTTTTGGACACTTCAATCAGTGTGAGTGCCGTGTGCAGATTGTGGGATGCAGAGGGTACAGATGTGGCTGAAGAGAAGGTATTCATCAGGAGAGGATTCATACGCTGGACACATGTTGTGGATGAGTCCTGGGCAGCTGCTCTTGTGGCTTCCTCCACATGCAATCATCAAAACAGTTTTACTGTAAGACCATTCTTTGGGTTTCGCTCTCTTACTGTTTATAGGTGATCTTCTGTTTCTTCTTATGGCAGTCCAAAACCCATTCCTTCCGCACGATGATGCCCCCTGCTGATTTCACCTGGCTGTACTTGGGGGTGTTGGCGAAGGCACAGCTGGAGATTATCACACACACACACACACACACACACACACACACACACACACACACACACACACACACACACACACACACACACACACACACACACACACACACACACACACACACACACACACACACACACACACACACACACACACACACACACACACACACACACACACACACACACACACACACACACACACACACACACACACACACACACACACACACACACACGTCAGAAAACTCAACTACAGATCATAAAAACTATCATGAAAGAACATCTGTGGAATAATTATTCATTAAAAAAAGGGGTTTGCCCTTCATATCAATTATCATTCATTTTAATTCATAGTTTATATGTCCCAATATGTTGGGTTCATAGTGTTTCCATCATTTGTATTTGTATCTTTGATTGTATTAATCTGTGTGAATCTGTGTGGCCCCGTTTTTCATCCTTACCCTGTTGCTGTTTGATCCACGGGGATTAATAAAGCTCCATCTTTTCTCTTAAATTACGAATATCAAATATTTACTTTGTCTCTCAACTGACACATCAATACAGATCAGCCATATTGCCAACTGTACATTTTAAACACAGCTATGCAATGTGTGATCGACATCCTGCACTATGTTATATATTGCATCTTTTGGCTGGTTCGTAGCTCTGTTAAAACTTCCCTTTGTTTTTATGGACGTATTTCTGAGCTGTCCTTGCCACCAGAGGACTGAGTTTATTGTGTCCCCTGCAGTAATTACTTCAGGATGAGATGAGAAAATCTGATTTAGTTGATGTGTTTCTAAAGACAGTCAACAACACAGTGGATATAAGCACATTGAACTGTTTGTCAATTTGGTGTTTAATCTACTTTCTAAAAAACAAACCATGTTTTATTATCTTTGCTTTGAAATTAGTTTTTTTTTTAAATTCTAATTCATATCCTAGCTTTTAAATGATTGTTTTTAAATGCCATTTTATAACATGTTTCTCAATGTCTTTCATTTTTGTAAAGCACTTTGAATTGCCTTGTGTTGAAACGGGCTATATAAACAAACCTGCCTTGCCTTGCCATACTATTAAAAGTAAAGTAAGGACAGCTGAGGCGTTCAGTGTCTTCTACACACTTCCTCTCTGCTGGATACTTACATGAGGTGTGTGGAGTCCGGGGTCCAGTCAGGTCTGTATTTGGCTCCCATGTCCACAGCCTTTTCCCTCAAATCCCCTCTTATGGGGTTTTGGAAGCCGCTGAGGACAAACACGACCCCCTCCAGGATGCGTTTGAAAGGGACCTGCTGCGCGCTGGTTTTCGGTTGTTTGGGTTTAGGGTCGGGTTTAGAGTGGCTCTCCCGATTCTTCTCAGCAGACTTCTGTGCCGGCGACGCTGGAGAGAAGAATTGCAGGAGTCAAAGAAGCTTCCCAGGTGAAGAAATAATCTATATTCAAGATTCAGACGCTGTTAGAGTTACCTTTCGGGGTGCTGGAGCTGGGCGTGCCGGCGGGGCTCGGCTTGGGTTTGGGGGCCGCAGCTTTCCCCTCAGGTGAGATAGCTGGGCTGGATTTCTTCGAGGGGGGAGGGCCGGAGGAAGACTTTTGCTCTTTGCTGAACTCAAATGTTCTCTTTGCTGGTGGCTATGTGGAAACAAATGGATATTAGAACTATTGGATATATGGATACTTTCCAGATTGCAAAAATAAGCTTTACATGAATGTTTACGAGACATGCGTTGAAAGAGATAATGTTGGATGACGAGTGGACTAGAGCACACATCTGAAAACTGTGTACACATTTCATGCTCTAAAAGTGACACCTTGGAAACAAAACAACAAGTACTTTTGAGATTACTTCCTGATGCATAGAGACATGAATATGTATTGTGCAGTTCTAGATGTGTATTTCTTCCAAATGACTTGTAGCGGATATTGACAATCCCCCAGAAGTGAAGCTCATACAGAGTTTTACTGATGGATTTTTATCAGACCCAGGCAATATTTCAAGCCCTACGTTTTAAAGCTGATGAAAGCTGCAATTTAAGCTGCTGCTCACGTACCAGATTCATTCAATACATGGGATTTCAGCAACAAGAACAGAACATAATGAGCAGAGCTTCCATAAGAAATGTGAGGCACTGCCTGTATAATTTAACAGCATAGGACGCCCTAAAGCTCAGTTGGTAAAGTGCACTGGGGCTTGGTCACCAAGTGGATTTGTCCCGTGTCCCCATTTCAAGTCTTTCCTAAAAAGTACTGCCTTTAAAACATTTCACAAAACTAAAATAGAATTAACAAAAGTAATTTTTTTGTTGTTGTCTGAAATGTATTAGTTTTTTTATGCAAGTCCAAGGAATTTTGGTTCCTGGTGAAGTTTGGAGATCGATGCACAATAATATTAATGAAAATATGTGATCAAGTAGATGTTAACAACCCTTTTAAAAACCCTTGAACACGTACTTTACTAGTACAATTTGACAGTTTTGGGTAAAACAACTGTTCAGTGTCAGACCTTATCTTTCCTAGGTATAAAAGTCACGGCTCGCCACTGACCAAAAATGCCACATTATTGACCCGAAAGTGCACACAAAGCAGACTCTGACGCTCCTCACGGTCCTGACATGCTTCACGCGTTGACATTTTACCGAAAGCTGCTACGGTTCTTCAACAAAACGTTCAAATGTAAGAGGTTTATCTCTCATTCAGATCAATGGAAAGGCTCTCCTCTCACAGATCACTGCACATCACCATGGAAACCTTTGATCTCTGCACACAGGTGTTTGATAACATCGTCACCATGGACACCTTAGATCTCTGGGCTCACACACAGGTGTTATGATTAGGTGCTCAGCAAAGAAACAAACAGACTGTCTCAGCCTAATCTTTTCTGTCTGACTTCATACTGACTTCAATATGTTCCACATATTTTATACATTATTGGTGACGTATGGTTTTAGTTCAAAAGTTTGCAGTTAAAATATTCTGCTGCTTTCCCAAGCCTTGTTACTTTCTTTTCTAATCTTAATACACATTCATTCACTACTACTTACATCGGATATGTAACTTCTTCAGCCTACTTTCAGCTGCAGAAACCATTCAACTATTACATTATTCAGCTATTTCAGGACATAAAGCCTATACACGTTGTTGTTTATACCTTTTTTAAACCTTTTCTTTTAAATATTAAGCTTTTTTTCCCCCTACTCTTCCAGTTTAACATTTCACTTTCAAGTGTTCAACAAAGTCATTGCAATGCATTTGAGCTGTAACAATTTGATTCAAAGCATTTCACTTTTCTGCATTTCTACGCTAAGTTCAGCAAAACACACTTACTTGGTCTCTGTAGCTAAAAGCAGCTACAGAGACCATTCAGCTCATAACATATTCAGCTTTTTCTGCATATTCAGCTAAATTCAGCAACAAATGTTAACAATTTACAGCATTCGCACGCATTTTCTGCAGGAAATGCATTTTCTAGTTGCCTCTTATTTTCTCTGCTTGCGATGTACTGTTTTCTAAATTAAGCTGCCTGTCGTTAAGTGGAGACACGACGTGATGTTTAGTACCTGCGGTGAGGCCAAGCTGGAGGATGGAGCCGGGCCTGAGGAGGGGGGGCCGCCACCTGAAGAGTGGGAGCCGCCAGCCTGCAGCGCAGCAGCAGCGTAACTCAACCTCTCACTCTGAGGAGACACTGAGGGGAGAACAAAGCAGAGGTAGCTTGATAATAAAGAACGCCTACCTTTTGTCTCCTTTACATCAAAACCTAATTAGTTCACACTTGCCATGTTTTTCATTATTTGAGGTGATAAGCCCTTTTGTAACAAAGAAATGAAATCATGTAATTGTGCTTCAGGAGCTGGTAAATTCAAATGAATGGATTTACCTTTCGATGAGGTAGTGGACTTTGTTGCATGGTCCCGATTGAAGAAGAGACTGCCAGGCTGAAGGCTGGGAGCGGAGGACGGAGGCTCCTCCTTCACCCTGAACTGTCCCAGCTTCGTCAGTTTCTGAAAGGAGAGAAGAAAGACAAGCTTAGTGCCAAAGGAAAAGGTGGAGAGAGGGGCTGGAGTCTTTTTTTTTTAAGATATAGCAATACGTACAATATGAAATCTAACAAAATGGAGGGAAACTTGGCAGGTGTATGCTGGTTACAGCTCACTCTCAGTCGCTCGCTACAGTATATTAAAAAACGGATAAAGGAATAAAGGTCTACAGGACATATTCTTGGACAATATGTACGTCAAATCTTGGGCTTGTTGTATACATTGATTGAATGGGGCTTTGACCTTATTGAAGCCATAAAATGTGTGAGCTTTTGAACCCAAATGTCACATTAACTCAAGCATTGCTGTGTCATGGCAGATGTATTGCTCAGGACCCAAGGAAGCACTGTGTCGGGTTTAAAAGGTTTTGGATCAGCAGTTCTCGAGAAAGCTGAGAGCAGAAACAACAGAGGCAAGCCAAAACCCGGACAGACACTGGTTTAGTCATCTTTAAGTTGATGAGTTCTTAGAATAGATTTAGGTGCTACACACACACTCTGGCGAGATGCATAATCACAAAGACCATCTTCTTATTGAATGAACTTTATGTACAGTCACTAATATGAATGTTTAGTTGTTTACTCTCTTTGGTGTGTCTGGATTCTCAAACTGGTTTGTTGTGGAACTTTATTTAAACCTTATTAAAACTAGGACAGGGTATTTAATCTCAATATTTTTTAGGGATTACCTCAAATGTGTCACATAGTGAAATAATTTAGTATCAAAAGTCCAAAATGTGGAAAGTTACATCAGATATCTGGTCAGAAGATGTGCGTAAATCTTTTTTAGGATCAGACAGAATTTTGAAGGAGAAACTATTTTGAGAATTGTTGACTATTTCATTTAGGCAACACTTGCTTGAGATCTTGTGTTCGGACCACCTTTAACATCAGAGATGCTTTTGAAGAGGGATAAGAAGAAGAAAAATCATATTTATTTTCAAAATAAGGTATCTAAAAGTATGGTTTTAGTGTGAGCAGTGAGTATTCATATCAGCAAAAACCAATATAAACTATATTCAGTGAAAATAACCAGAAATACAGAAGATCTTCAGGCCCGTTGGAGTTTAGGGACCTGTCGAGACTTACCGGGGAGGTTGTTGGAAGAGGATCATTTTTGTCAGGCGGTGAATGAAACTTCACAAAGGCCAGTCCGTATGCTATGTTCTAGAAAAACAGATACAAAACCATCTTAGATTAGATTACTTTATTGTCATTACAAAATGCAAGCACAGTGTAACAAAATTAAGGAGGGTCTAACCAGAGTGCAAAACAGTCAGTTATATACACAATTATCACAAGTATGTACAAAATAAATTATACAAAAATAAATGTATAAATAAGAATAAATACACAGATAATAATAAATACAGTACTGTATATAAAGCAGTAATGTACAAGGATAATTGCACTTCAGCACAGCACACGACAACAACTAGGCAGTATTAGTGTTCATTTCACAAAAACCAATGGATATATGCTTATTAGTGTACACTGGACTACTGGATCAGAACTGGACTATTAAACACAACAGTCCAGCAGATCGATTTTTTTCTGTACATGTGAAGCAATAATGTCGACTGATGTCTAATGATGTGGCTCTATGGTAAAAGTAGTGGGAAAATAGTCCAAATCACAATTGTTTTACTTTTGGATTCTGTTGATTAAGAGTGAGATGGATATATTATTTGCACTCTGTTTTTTAATCCATTTAAATGACTGAACCTCTACCTTGCTGTATGGCTGGCTGCACACAATTTTCACTCTGTCCCACTTCTCCTGAGTCGCGCTCTTCTGCAGCTGCTGAGGCCCGAAGAAACGCACTCGGTTCATGTTGGTGCCGTTACGACTCTCCGTGGGCGACATGAAGGAAGACGTAACCAAGAGAACCTAAGGGAGAAAAGGATTGACATAAAAGGATTAGGGTTTCAGATGAGACTGAAAACTCATCTCTTTCGACTCCACTTTGAGCGATAGAACTATTAACAAAGCACTTATATACTAATAAAGGGCTGGCTTATCTAAAGCCAGTTGAGTAGCACTTGAAATGTTTTAGCTCTATGAAACCTGATGTACTTATATGATTCTGTTTTCTTCAAGGTTGTATTTTGTTGGTCGAACGCACTTATTGCACGTCGCTTTGGATAAAAGCTTCAGCTAAATGCAATGTAATGTAAAGAAAGAAATTTAGTTATTAGCATAATTAGGAGGAGAAATACTTTGTAGTGATGTTTGGTTTTAAGAATACCTCATAGTCCTGATCTCTGACAGCTGAAGAATTCCCCACCAGCACCTCGATGAAAGCAGAGCCTTCATTTCCAATATCAATGCTGTGCACCTGCTCCTCCTTCTCTAACTGAGAGAAAAGAAACGGCTCAGGTCAACAGAGCACACACACAAACATAAGTCAAAGAGCTAAAAAAACGTGATTTAAGTGAAAGTATATAACAAGACTGCTTTAAGTTTCCGTTAGCTGGTAATTACCGGACTTTGACCGGTAAAATATGCTGAAGACCGGCAAATCTAAATCTCTATATATCTATATCAGTTGCCCCACTTATGTGACAGACAAGAATAGTCAATTCTAATGTCTAACACTTAATGTGGAGAAAGAGATGTCCTGTATGGGTTGATTGTGCGTTGATCTGTTGGTAATGCCTCGGGGTTCCGGTGGGCATGTAAACAAATGCTGCGCTATACTTTGTGGCCTCACCCGGTTGCATAGCAACGCTTATTGTTTAGGCGTCTTTTGATAAGCAGGTAGTCCTATCATTAGCTAGAACTAGCTGGATCTGATCGATATGGACATAAATGCGAGTAAAGTCTAATCTGACGGGAGAGAGAGATCAGCTGCTGCTGACGAGTCAACATGCAGCTCTGTATGATCAGCGGTGAGCGGACAAAACACACACTTCAGGTTAGAATATCACACATAGCTATTTTAATTACCTCTCAAACTACCGTAACTAGTTATGGATAAGTTTAGTTTTACTGTCGGGTCACTCATTACTGGATCCGCGAGCTGCATGATACGGACGGCTGTCAGAAGGAGAGAGCGCTCCGTTTATTATTCCCGTGTTATTATAAGTTACTGTTCACTTTTGAATAATGTAGTTAATCGACAATTATTAGTTTGTTTAATATCGAGTCATATCAATTTGTTTTAAAGCTCAATAAATAACAAAGAAGACCTCTGACCGGCACTTTTCTCATTTTGTCTGGAAGATTTAAACTTTAACGGACATGTTGACCGGCAAAAGAAAATTCTAACGGAAACTCTGTCTGACACATCAATACTCTACCATGTAACATCTTAAAACCGTATAATCTATTCTTAAAGCATCAGGCAGGAGCTGGAGGGACATAAAGATGAGCAGCACAATAGTTATTTGTCTCCCAGATAATAAAAAAATGTGCAGTAGTAGCATTTGAATAAGCTGGAAAGAGGCAATTAACTTCTGCATAATCTCTAAACAATTATGTGAACTCAGCAAGAAGATTCAGACAAAGGGAATCCCTAAAGGACCCAAATGCATCATCGAAGGAAGGAAGTCAAATGTTTTAATTGGTATCAATCTTGCTGATTCTTAGAATGTTTGTTGTTGTATCAACATGATTGCATGCAACTGTTGTTGATTAATAGATCTTCAGAATTTACACAAAATAAGAATGCCCAACACTTAGCAATAACAAACGGTAAGTCAGGATCCAAATATTTGCATTTCTTTAGTGGATTTTAAACCAATGAAGAGCAATGAGGGACATATAGTATGATCCGGCATAAAATAATCACAAGCCTTTTTAAAAAGGATGCAAGCCAAGTACCCAAAATATCAGTTTAAGATAAAAAACAACATCCACAGACTGACTTCATGTCTTGCAAAGGGTAGCAGAATTCAGGTAGCGAAACATCTGTAAAAAACAAATCTATGTTGGATATTTCTGTCTGAGGTAGCAAATGACCTAAAAGCTCCTTTCCCACTCCCTAATTTGGTGGAGTTCTCATAAAAAACGTGAAACTCAGCAATTTAGGTCGATGCGCCACTGTTTGATTTGGATCAAATATGCTGGATCAGCAGGTTTCTAGAGCCTAGGTACATTTCACATCAGCAATGACAAATAACTACATGCCTTTGGGAAAACACGTGTGTTAAAAACATACCTGCAGAATGACTGATGTCTGCTTCTCCCCGGATCTTGCTGCTTTCCACTTTCTGTAGGTGTCAGAGCTCAGCAGGTTGTCTGCCTTGTGTGCCTGTTTTACATTAGAATCAGCAGAATCTGGTTAATTGAAGTAGGTGTTCACATACAAGGAATTTGGTTTTTGGTGCATAACATTAAATTAGACAAATATTGCAAAAAAAGAACTACATCAATATAGAAGCAAATCACAACATATTTTAATTAAAACAGGAAGCGAGGTGCACAAAAAAGTCCAATGGAAGTTTAAAAGTTCACATTAGGTATATAAAATACAGTACCAATTAAAATATATAAGAAGAATGTGCCACGTACAAAGGGTTATGATGAATGGTAATAGGACGGCTCTCATTTGCCTAAATAAAACAATACATCTACAAATATTGGTGTAAAGAATATTGTAAACATTCAATGCAAGTGATATAATGAACTTACAGTGTCCTCGGTGCTGCAAGACACGACGTGTTTGAGTTGGATTTCTGGCATGTTGTTGATTCTTGACAGGTTGAATTAGCTAATGTGATGTTAAATAAACCAACTGAGCGCTGCGTAACCACTAAACGCTATGTTAACCAATTAAGAAGATATAAAGCACAAGATGTTCTTCAAGCTGCTGTAAATGTAGCCTTCAAAATGTAATTAAATTGACTTAAAGTTTAAGTCAGATATACTGTTGGATAACGTGATAGCATGCTAGCAAACAATAGGCGGAGTGAACTTTCCCTGAATAGCCTGGTGGTTTTATCAAACATAAAATGATGTTACGCACAAATTCTGAATCGGTTATGTACTTGACACATAGCCAGTCATGTTGGTATTGCATCTAACATTACAAAACATATATGGATGGATTTAATTTGAGATATATATACGTGGAAGCGAACTCATATTCCCACCAAAAGCCCGGCCTGTGTCGTCCTGTGACGCAATCCTCTAAAACAGCATTTTCATCCAATCAGAGCTTTCGGTTCTTCTTCTGCTGTTAAATAGAAGCACCGACATATTTATATCGCCACCAATCGTTCAGGAGCTGTACCGCAGTCAGACTAAATATCTTAAAATACTGTAGGCCTACCTACGCAGTTAAAGACATGATTCAAATGTATTACAAAAAAATAGAATAAAAAACATTAAACAATGACTCCTGTTCGTTTCCAGTCTTTGTTTAAGTGTTCTTGTAAGCAACACACTTTTTCATCTCCTCTCATGTAAGTAAAGTATGGAAGCCTTTTTACTCCAACATGATGGAAAAACAGATAATCTAACTATGGAAACCACCCTTGACAACAGAGCATTTAGAAATTTATAAAAAGTGAAATCCTATATGTAAGTTAGATGTGAACTTGAAACTACAACAGTTTATGTATTGATCATGTATTTTTGTATGACTGTTCTAACAACAAATGCTTACCATTGTGTGTGAACGATGTGATAAATGGTTGCTCATAAAAAAGGCTCCTTTCCATTTAGCTTTTACAGTATCATGTCCTGTAGAGCAGCGGTTCCCAACCTGTGGGCCGCGGCCCCCTAGTGGTCCGCGAAGGCATTGCAAATAATTAAAAAAATGTAATTTCAATTATTTATTTATTTTTTGACATGCTTAAGACACAAACATGGACATAACAATAACATATAAGAGATGAAAATCCCATCTCTCAGACAACAACAAAACAAAAACAGAAGAAATAAAGATACCACTTCAACATTTCATAAACATAAATAGGTTGACAACCAAATACCACCAAAAAAACAACATGGAAAGCATATTTATTGCTTCCCTGGTGGGAGGGACTAAACGTAGGGAAACGACGCAAGTGAGGGACGCAAGGAATCCATTTAATCGACCTGAGAAGCAGCCAAGATGGCCGCCATGTGGTAACGTCGGTCTCCATTGGCCAGCAGCGCGGGTGAGTCATCTAGTGTGTGTTTATCTTTCTTACAGTGCAGACGCTTTTCTGCTTGCTCCTGCCTCTGCTTACTTTTTATGCTGATTTTCCTATTCTTATTCTCTGAAAACTTCGAGCAGCGGCTCCTGGACATTAACCGATCACTTCGTAAATAGACGGAGGTTTTCAGCCATATTTCAACATTTTTACGACGACCCCAGTCTTACAGTAGCGTGGCCTAGCAACAGCTAAAGCCTGGTAGGCTACTGCATGCTATTTAGCTTAAGCTAGTTGGTAGAAAAATGCCTCCGTTCTCTACAGATGACTTCCACAAACTTCTACAGAAGATAGTTGTGCTGGAAATGAAAATGCAACGGTTGGAAGTTAACGTGGAAGTGAATGGACTATGTTGTGGGAATGACACCACTTTACCAGTGTTGCAAAATAGTGGAAAAGGGTATGCTAACTCACAGCTAGTTAGCAGCTACAAGGATTCCAAGGAACAGGAGGGCTGTGTACCGGGTCATAAATCTACAAGTGGTAGTCCTCCCTGGAACTCTCTGGGTGCAAAGCCGAAGAGTAAATCATTTCCATGGGATTTGGGAGGACGGATAACAGGCAGAGCCCAACACTCAGAAATATGTGATGCGACCGGCTGGCCTGCATTGTTATCACCCAGGAAGAGCGCCTCTTCAACCCCTAAACAGCCGTGGACAGCTGCTAAAGGGAGAACTACAAACAATCCTCCTAAACCACCAAGTGTGCCAATCCAGAACAGATACGCTCCGCTGACCGAGAGCCGGAGATCTCTTTCTGATGACCCGGATAACCCGTCCTCTTCACACAGCAGGGTAAGGACCAATAGCTACTCCAAAAGTAAAAGACTAGAGGGAAAGCTAACGACTGGGCCTGAAACTCTGATTGTGGGTGACTCTGCTGTAAGAGATGTAAAAGGTCTGTGTAGTAAGAACAACATCAAAGTACTCTGTTTTCCCAAGGATACGGTCTCTGACTTGGCTGAGAAGATCCTGCATATTGGGGCTGAACATCCGACTGTGAAGAATGTGGTTCTGCACATTGGAACAAATGATGTTGTGAAACAAGAGTCAGAAGTGCTGAAAGAAGACTTTAAATGTCTGTTGGAAACTGCCAGCTCTCTAAATGCAGAGGTGTTCATCAGTGGCCCTCTACCGCCAGTCAGAAGAGGAGTGGAGAGATTCAGCAGATTGTTTGCACTGAACACCTGGCTTTCAACTGCCTGTACTGACCATTCTGTGCATTTTATTGACAATTTTAACTTTTTCTGGGATCGCAGACATCTTTTCAAGGCAAATGGAGTTTGCCTGAACAAGTCAGGAGTGAAATTGTTTATCTCTAACATATTCAACTGCCTGCGTCATCAATCTGTTCCCTCTGCCAAGGACAAGCGGCAAGAGGAATCAAAACAGGAGATAGACACAACACATCGCGCAGAAAACCCTGAAGAAGTATCACTGCACCCGCCTGAGGAATGTTCTGATTATGGGAGACCTATGAAACACACGGAGGAGTCCCCACCGCCCGTCACCCCCCCCCTATCAACGCCTTTGAGGATACTCCGTTCACCCTTTCACCCACGCCCACCATCCTGGAGATCGTTGAACACATGAAGGAGATACAGAGGGCTGGCACCGATTCCTTCCTGGATTTCAAAGACCAAACTAAGGCGTTACGCAGGCTGGCAGCATGTCCTTTACCCCCGCCCCTCAACGACGCCCACCAAAATCACCGAAGCAGAGATGCGCACCATCTCTCCCGGCTTCATCACCATGCCTACCACAATCATCCAAACCAAAACAATCTGCAAACTGATATCTGCTGGGTCCAGGCTCAAGGGCGTATGGCACTCTCAACTCTTTCCAGGACATGCCAGGGCCCTGCCTGCCAGTAGCTTTGCCGATATCTGTGTTGATAGGTAATAGATTAAGAGCGGTAAATCATCTTAGATACAGGAAGCGCTCAAACGTTTGTGTGAGTTTATCTAATTTAGCAGTGATTCCATGTCAGCCACAGCTTGTTACAAAAAACATGACTGATAGTGTGTTTAACAAACTTAAACTAGCTTTATTAAATGTCAGGTCTTTGGCAGGAAAAACATTTTTAATCAATGATTTTATCACTGAGCACAATCTTGATTTTATGTTTTTAACAGAAACTTGGATTGAACAAAATAACAGTGCAGCTGTTCTTATCGAATCAACCCCTCCCAACTTTAGTTTTATGAGTCAGAAAAGAATGCATAAGAAAGGGGGTGGAGTTGCTATTCTGTTCAATGATTCCATTCAATGCAGGAAGACATCGTATGGAAACTTTGATTCTTTTGAATATGTGGCCCTTCAGCTGAAATGCTCCTCTCGAGCTCTGTTCCTAAATATCTATAGGCCACCCAAATACTGTGCAAGCTTTTTTGATGACTTTACTGAACTGCTGTCTATAGTGTGTATTGACTTTGACCGTCTAGTCATTGTTGGTGATTTTAACATCCATGTTGACAACCCCCAGGACAGAGGGGCTAAAGAACTGTTTTGTGTTCTTGATAGCTATGGACTGACTCAGCATGTGACGGAGCCCACGCACAATAAGGGGCACACTCTGGACTTAATTATCTCAAAGGGTCTGAATATCTCTAAGGTTGTGGTGACTGATGTTGCACTGTCTGACCATTCCTGTGTTTTCTTTGAGAGCTCTATTTCTGTTCACACAAGTGTTCAAAAAGAGGTAACCACAAAGCGATATTTAACTGAAAATACTAGGGAAATGTTTACTCAGAATTTTTCTTCCACACTTGCCCCTGCTAACATCTCAGTAGATGAGCTAGTAGATCATTTTAATTCAAAAATTAAAAATGTTATAGATGCCATTGCTCCAATTAAGGTAAAGGAAGTGACTGGGAAGAAAATATCTCCATGGAGAAAGGCCATGACCGTTAAAACAGAAAAAGAGAATGTCGAAAAGCTGAACGCAGGTGGCGAAAAACAAATCTCCAGGTTCACTTTGAAATTTATAAAGAGAGACTTGGCCTTTATAATTTGGAATTGAAAAACGCACGACAATCATTCTTCTCTGACATCATTACCAAAAACAAAAACAACGCACGTGCCTTGTTTGCTACCGTCGACAGACTAACTAACCCCCCAGTGTCAGTAGCCTCTGAATTTCTAACCACCAGGGCGTGCAATGATTTTGCCTCCTTTTTCACTGACAAAATTCAGAAAATCAGACAAGCAGTCAGTGCCTCTGCATCAGGAACAGCAAATGTGCTGTCTCTGTGTCCACTTAACATCAATTCAGACATCATGACACAATTCCATCAGATTAATGATAAAAACCTAGAGGACATTATACAACTTCTGAAGTCCTCCTCCTGCTGCCTTGATATTATTCCAACAGGATTTTTTCAAAGATGTTTTGCCTTGCATGGCCTCAGAACTACTTCATATAGTAAACAAATCTCTTCACTCAGGTATTTTTCCACAGGCCCTGAAAACTGCAGTCATTAAACCGCTCTTAAAAAGAATAATCTAGATGCTTCAGTAATGAACAATTACAGGCCCATATCAAACCTGCCATTTCTAGGTAAGATCATTGAAAAAGTTGTTTTTCAACAGTTGAGTAATTTCTTGCATTTAAATAACTGTTTCGATGTGTTCCAGTCAGGCTTTCGTCCAAACCACAGCACTGAGACTGCTCTTGTAAAGGTCTTTAACGACATCCACTTAAACACAGACAGTGGCAGAACTTCAGTGTTAGTATTATTAGATCTCAGTGCTGCGTTTGACACTGTTGACCACAGCATATTACTAGACCGACTGGAAAACTGGGTGGGACTTTCGGAAACAGCTCTAAATTGGTTTGAATCCTACTTAAAGGACAGAAACAACTTTGTTTCTATAGGTAAATACACATCTGAGTTGACAAATATGACATGTGGGGTTCCTCAAGGCTCCATCTTGGGGCCTCTTCTCTTTAACATCTACATGCTACCACTGGCTCAGATAATGAAGAACAACAAAATAAGTTACCATAGCTATGCAGATGACACACAAATTTACGTAACAATTTCACCAGGAGACTATGCTCCAATTCAAACACTGAGTAAGTGCATTGAACAAATCAATGACTGGATGTGTCAGAACTTTCTCCAATTAAACAAAGATAAAACTGAGGTAATGGTCTTTGGAGCCAAGGCAGAACGTTTAAAAGTTAGCGCTGAGCTTCAGTCTGCAATGTTCAAACCAACAGATAAAGCCAGAAATCTAGGTGTAGTCATGGACTCTGACCTGAGTTTCAACAGTCACATTAAAACAGTTACTAAATCAGCCTACTATCACCTAAAGAATATATCTAGGATTAAAAGACTAATGTCACAGCAGGATTTGGAAAAACTTGTCCATGCCTTTATCTTCAGTAGACTCGACTACTGCAATGGTGTCTTCACAGGTCTCACTAAAAAATCTATTAGAAAGCTGCAGCTGATTCAGAACGCCGCTGCTCGAGTCCTCACTAACACTAAGAAAGTGGACCACATCACTCCTGTTCTGAAGTCTTTACACTGGCTTCCTGTGTGTCAAAGAATAGATTTCAAAATATTGCTGCTGGTTTATAAAGCACTGAATGGTTTAGGCCCAAAATACATTACTGACCTCCTGCTAAACTATGAACCATCCAGATCTCTCAGGTCTTCAGGGACTGGTCAGCTTTCTGTCCCCAGAGTCAGAACTAAACATGGTAAAGCAGCGTTCAGTTATTATGCTCCAAATATCTGGAACAAACTCCCAGAAACCTGCAGGTCCGCTGCAACTCTTACTACTTTTAAATCCAGGCTGAAGACTTTTCTTTTTGTCGGTGCTTTTAATTGAACTTTTCATATCTTAAACTGCACTGTAACTTTTATCCATGTACTTTTTCTTGTAATGTTTAAACGTAATTAAACTCCATGACATTTATGAGAGGGACTGCTCGAAAGCAGAGATATTTGGAATATCTGGCATCGACGGATGAAAAATAGTGTTTTGGTAACACTTTAAAGACTTTGTTATGGAAGCAAAGCAGGGGAGGGGGTGTGTACAGCCTCCTGAGGGTCCGATTGTGGATGTCATGCGAGCAAAATATGGTGAAGAAAGTCTGTCTAAATTCATATTTTAGACTGCACTGTAACTTTTATCCATGTATTTTTCCTTAATGTTTATTTTATTAGCACTGTAACTTTTATCCATGTACTTTTTCTTGTAATGTTTAATTGAACTATTCATATTTTAGACTGCACTGTAACTTTTATCCATGTATTTTTCCTTAATGTTTATTTTATTAGCTTTTCTTTTTTAATGCTTAATGTCTTTCATTTCTTTTTTGTAAAGCACTTTGAATTACCCTGCGTCGAAAAGTGCTATATAAATAAACTTGCCTTGCCTTGCCTTGCCTTGCCTAGTGTTTATATTAGGGCTGTCAGTCGATTAAAATATTTAATCGTGATTAATCGCATGATTGTCCATAGTTAATCGCGATTAATCGCAAATTAATCGCACATTTTGTATCTGTTCTAAATGTACAGATATAGGAATATATTTTTCAAGTTTTTAATACTCTTATCAACATATGAGTGGACAAATATGCTTTATGCTAATGTTTATTATCATTTGAACAATGACAAATATTCTCATGAATATTAAACACAACAACCTCTGAACATTACAAATATTCGCCTCAATTCAACCTGGAACCTCTCTCATACAATAATACAATACAAATGGTGTGTGTGTATGTGTGTGTGTGTGTGTGTGTGTGTGTGTGTGTGTGTGTGTGTGTGTGTGTGTGTGTGTGTGTGTGTGTGTGTGTGTGTGTGTGTGTGTGTGTGTGTGTGTGTGTGTGTGTGTGTGTGTGTGTGTGTGTGTGTGTGTGTGTGTGTGTGTGTGTGTGTGTGTGTGTGTGTGTCTGTGTGTGTGTGTGTTGTGGAAATTGATGTGAGATATTGTACCAAAGAACTGTGATACATGTAAAAGGGCAGAAAGTCTTGTTGCAATTTCTAGACACTAAAAGAGGTCTGTTGAGTTCCCTGGTAATTATCAAATAGTAGCAGTTAAGTGAATACTGTTCAAGCAATACCTGTGTTTGTGTTTTATAGTGATTTCTCTGTTTTGATCCTTTCATAAATGTGAGGATTAAAATGGCGAGAGACAAAGGGCTGTAAAAAATGAGTTTTATTGCGGTGGGGGAGGTCGAGGTATGCAGCACAGGGTGTGTGGGCCAGGGGAGAGGAAATTCTGTTTGAGATCTCTGGCAGGCCAGGTTTAAGGAAATCTATGTATCTTGAATAAGTATGTGTGAGTTTATACATTCCTGTGTGTTAATAGTTGAAGGAACAAAAGGTACATTTTTCCTCTCCAATATAGAGAGGTTTTTTTATATAGATTTCTGAAACAATGTTCCCTTTTTTGTTAGAAATAGATGAGCACAATAGTTTTTTCTTTGACTTTTTACCTGTTTATCAAAAGAGTGTTTTAAGCTATTTGTGAAGAAGGAAGATGCAGAATTAAGGGTGATTTCTGTTTGGAGTGTAAAGATTATCCCTGATAATGTTTTCTGGGTTAAACCATCGATAAGTTTTACAAATGGGGAGGGACATTTTCCTTGAGTTTTAATGGGGTGCCTTCCCAACACCTGTGGCTTTCAAAGCTGCCAGACGCTGATTTCCCTGTGAGATAGCGTTTTGGTATCTCCCCAATGAAACGCCACCCCTTCTTTACACTAGGGAAATGTTTTTCTGGTGGTTAGTCCTCTCTTCATGCGTGTGTGTGTGTGTGTGTGTGTGTGTGTGTGTGTGTGTGTGTGTGTGTGTGTGTGTGTGTGTGTGTGTGTGTGTGTGTGTGTGTGTGTGTGTGTGTGTGTGTGTGTGTGTGTGTGTGTGTGTGTGTGTGTGTGTGTGTGTGTGTGTGTGTGTGTGTGTGTGTGTGTGTGTGTGTGTGTGTGTGTGTGTGTGTGTGTGTGTGTGATGGATCGTTGGAGCTATGTGCAACTCAAGGCATATGCTCGAACGGGAGCTGCCTGGACGCTGCAATCATGTTGCCCACTATCCGTGCTGAGTGTGCTGACTTTTCGTACAGTGTCCCACTGTCTGGCTGCCTGCATAAAGTCAAGTGCTCGGCGCAGTTGTGGTGAAATGTCGCTCCTCTGTTTTCATTTAAACAGCTCCTTATATCCGTTAGCGCAGCTAGCTAGCACCAGATGCTAACAACAACAATGCACGTAAGGTCTCTCTCTCGCTCGCTCGAGCCACACATACACACACCCTCCCGGTCCTCCCAATAGCCAGTCGGTGCCTGCCGGTGAGCGTGGAAGTGTGGTCTGCTGCAAGCGGGCAGCAGGAGCAGGGCTGTCAGCATCAGCTTGTAGATGGTATTTTAAACTCGATGCGCTCTGAAGCTACGGGGCGGCCGAGGAAAAAAAATACACATGCGTTAATCGCGTTAAAATAATTAGTGGCGTTAATTTTTTTTTGTTATTAATGCGTTAACTTGACAGCCCTAGTTTATATATATCTCTGCTCCTTAGCAACGGTCATCACAGTCCTTGACAGTGGTCTGTTCTACTGGATTTACAACGTGTCACATGTTCTGAATTGACCAATCACAACTTTGTTTAGCCTCCGTATTGTTTATGGTTGAATGTGGGCCGCAACATTTTTTTTTTATTCTTAACTGGGCCCTGAGTTGAAAAAGGTTGAGAACCGCTGCTGTAGAGCTTTCTTCACACTGGCAACCCCTACTGAGAAACTTAATAGAACAGAGCCATTATTCTTGTTATAAATTACTCCTGGGCATTTCCTGTAATGACATGTTTGCTTTTGGTGAGGCATATTCTCTCATGAGCACTGGGAAACACTTTCTCATTTATGTAATAAATGTTGCAAATTGCATTACAGGTCTTTCTCCCTCTAGGAACTCCAAAATATCGCCTGAGGAACACTTTCTGTTAGAGTCTAACAGTTAGACATGCGGCAACTGTTGTGAATAATTTGAGCAGTAGAACGGTAAGACCAAATCAAATATGAGGGCTTGTGATTTAAAAAAAAAAAAATCTTCGTTTATAAAAAAAAGCACAGCCGCAGGTTACAGACAAAGACTGAAAACACTTAATTTGTTCGATTTGGAGATTATAAGAGACTAATATTGAAGATATCACAAAATGTATGGATGTATGATATTTACAATAACTGAAATATACAATGCATTACCATCAGTGTAAGAAAAAATATGAAGTGAAATGAGTTCAATGTATCAGGTTGATCCTGTGACTTATCCACAGTGAGTTTAAATGATCTCCAAGTAAATGGCCGTCTCTGCATCGGCCACATTACTCTGCACCTCTCTTGTGCCTCTGACTTCTAAACCTTCTCGTCTGTCGATGCCTCCGCCCTCTCCTCTTCGTCTTCTCTCCCCACCTCTCCTGCCTATCGGATGGATCTGAAAAAAAAGCACAAATGTTGCTAATCCGTCAAATATAGGAAATATATAATTTGTAGATTTAATGTTTTCTTTTAATGCAATGCCTTCTGTTGAAAAGGACGGTACCTACCTGCTTCGTATGGACAAAATTAGGTGTACAGTTTTGGTATACAAGTTGGTAGCTGCCGTTGGTGTAGATATGAGTCACCTCCGTGCAGTTAATGTAGAGGGGCATCTGATCCTGATAAATCCCCATTCCTTCAGGGTACACAGCTGGGAGCTGTGTTCTTTTCAGAACATGTCTGAAAGGAGCAGCACATGAATACTCACAATAAGCATGAGAACATTTTAGAGGAACATTCTTTAGGGCTGATTTGCTTCACATACTTTTCAGATCTCTTTCGGCAGCAGTAGAAAGAAAGAGACAGAAGGAATAAGACCAGGCAGATGGACACAGCAGGTATCACCAACCACATCAAAAAGGTTGTCTCTGTTTTAAGACAAAACAAGCAGCGAGGGATCAGATGTGAAACTCAGGTGGTTAACTACATGGATTATAGTTCCACTCTTGGCATTTCAGAAATACTGCTTGACCCTCGAGCTTAATGTAACAGCTTCACTTAGATATTCCATTATAAGAGCTAGCTTTTTTTTACGTACAAAATATATACATGCTGCCACAACTGAAAAGCTGTAAGAAATACAGCTCAAGGTTATCTTTGCAGCATTCTTCAGCAAATGATCTTATGTTTCCAAGCTGCAGGCATGTTGCACAGATGTCTCAGTTCCATCCCTATATCAGAGTGAATAAACAAGAGGCAGAGCTCGAGACTTTGTTAGAGTTACAAACTTTTAACACACCTTCTTCTCCCTGCAGCAACAACAGGGAGTCATTTCCCAGTGCGTTGAAAGCAAAGCAGATGACAGTCAGAGGTTTGTCCATGTGGCCCCTCAGAGTGGCTGTAAGCGCGCCGGGCTCAGATGTTACGGACCCGTTGTAATCACGAGGGGGAACAGTACCATTCACGCTCCAGGTGATGGCCGGTTTGGGTTTGGAGTCGACTGAACAGTGACACAGCACCTCCAGATACTCCACAACACAGGTGGAGGAGAGCTGGAGGATCACTGGTTTATCTGTAGGATAGAAAGAGCACATTTCAACTTCGCTGATAGCCTTTAAAGTATTGTTTGTGTGGGAGGAACTTTTTAATCTCTTCTTCTTTTTTTAACTATAAAGGATAACACATTTTTTGAAAATACGCTTATTGGCTTTATTGCAGAGCCAGTAAGCTGCTGAGTTGAGTACAAACTCTGGAAACAGAGAAACAGCTTGCCTGGCTCGGTCCAAATTAAATGAAATTACCTCTATACACTTTTAAAGCTCACTAATTTAGATGTTATATGTTGTTTGTTTAATCTGGAAACATACCACAGTGTAAAAACAACGATTTACCATTGTACAATGTTTATGCACATAACTTCCTCGAGTCCTTGACTGTTGGTAGTAGCTTCGTATTAACCATACAGACATTGAAGTGGCGTTAACATTTACATAGTGGCATTTGGCTACATTCCAATAAAAAAGGGAACCATGAAAAGTTTTCTTAAAAACCCTTAGAACTCTTTCAAGAAAAATGGAAACAAAGCCAACAAAAAAATCATGTTTTTTGCCGACCTCTATTGATTTATCTTCACCTTGCTGCAGTGATGTTAAAGTGTACTCCAGGTTGTGCACACTTTTACATCACTGTCGGGTGTGCAACAGAAACAAATCCTGACCCCCACAGGATTTCAAACAACCTTTCAACACAAAAGGGCGGTGAAACTTGTGTTATCTTGCTTATGTTACTCTGTCAGCAGCAAAAACCCAACACATGTAGGTGAGGCTTGTTGTCAAATATTCCAAATGTGTGTATGACCATCAGAGGGAGGGGTACAAGAAATTAGAAGAAAGTATTACATTGTATGTTCAGCGGCGTGGGCTTGGACTCTCCTCGACCAATCTGGTTTTGAACTAAGCAGCGGACCCTCATGTCCCGGGTCACGTTGAACACCCGGATTGTGTGTGTGCGATGGTGGAGGTGCACCGTGCGGCCGTGCTGACTGTAGGACCAGCGGTACTCTGACACCGGAGGGTCGGCTTTACACGAGCAGACCAACAAGGCGCTGCCCCCCTCCTGCACCACCAAGGTCTGGATCTGAATTACTACATCTTTGGGTGAAACTAAAGAAAATGTGTCAGTGTCAAACAAGCCAGGAAACACAAAGATAGTAGTCAAAGCCATCCTTACAGGTCACATGCAGATCCTTTGACGTGGATAATGCTTTGGCTCCTCGGTAGCTGGCTTCACATCTCAGCCTGGGTTTCACCTTGTGTGACGCAGTGAAGGACAGAGTGGAGAGTAACATCGGCCTGTGGGGCTCGGGGTGGAGTGTCTGCACCCCCGCGGGCTCAGTGCCGTTGGGCCAGTCTCCTCTCTCCCAGCTCCAGCGAAGGGTCGGGGGTCTGGAGGGACAGGAGTATCTGACGGAGCAGTTCAGCGTGACCAGCTGCCCCTCTGTGGCTGACAACATGCCGCTGATGACAGGAGCCTCAGGGGTGTCTGTCATTGAGGAATAACTCCATCAACGCTTTGCTTTTACTATACTGTGTCATGAAAACAAATTTCTAAAAGAGCACAGACGAGTATTTTGGATTATTGGTCTAAATGTCCATTACAAAGCTATTCAATCAATCATCCCAAAAGTGGTTGTGTATTTAGGGTGGATGATTCCAAATCATTATTATGTGATTATTATTCACATAATAATCACATAATATTATTATGTAATAATTTTGTTATTATTACATAATAACTAATTTATTATTTTGTTTCCTTGTAGAAAATAACTTTGTTCTATACTGCTCATTTTAGATATGTATTTGTATTTATTTGTTTGGCTATTTGTTTTAATATTACATTTAGCTCAGGTAATTTTTTTTAACTTTATACCGTATTTCTACTCTACGCTTTTATCTTTCCAAATTCTGAAGCTTTGAAAAGCCTACATTATCTTGTTGTCAAAGTTCCAAAGCAACAACTTCTTTTATGAGAGAAGAAAGAGAGAATATAGCAACCCACTCACCCAAAACATCCAGACTGAAGCTCCTTGGCTTCCCCCAAAGTAACTCGTCCCCTCTCTTCAGAGCCATCTCAAACTCCCGGGAGTTGTCCTGGCTGATCCTTTCGATCTTCACTGAGCAGTCTCCATCTGCAATTCGCCCAAAGAGAGACGCCCGGCCTTGGAAATCCCGACTCACTTGATCTCTGTCCTCGCTGTTAAAAGCTGTGCTGCGGAATGGAAAGATGTGTCCACCACCTCTGAACCTAATCCGAACGTCCACCCTCTTCCTCCCCCTGAGAGGGTGAGGAGTTTGAGGGGTGAAAGAGCAGGGGACCACCACACAGGAGCCCACCAGTGCTTGGACATGTGCAGGGACTGAGGGCACAGGGGACACAGCCTGGACCCTCCTCCACAAGGCTGCTGCTGCTGGGACAAAGAACTGGAAATAATTACCAATATCCATACACAGGATCACATGTTACTAGGCCAAGGTCTACAGTATAGGATCAGGTTCAAATCACAGTAGACAGCAGGTTTATATCAAGCCATCCTGCCATTAGTTGCCTCATAACTGTTCATGTATGATGTGTTCATGTTTGTTTAAACTTTGAGCAGAATTAAGCGAGAGACCATTTGCAGGGAACATGGCCAATTAAAGCATTAGTGTTCCAAGCCTTTATATCTTAAAGAAAGCTCATAATACTGAACACATTTGTAGACAATCAAAGGTTAAAGCTGCTGTATTTAGCTGCACTGTCTGCATAACATGACCCAGGACAGTTTTGCAACAGATGTATTTTTAGAAACGGGAAGAACCCCTATCCCCAACACAGCAGCAGTTTTTGCTCTGGAAAATCTACTATTAAACTGTTTTGTACATTGATATTGTGAATTTATCCTTATTGGTTTAGGGATTATTTGCATATATTATTAAACTTTTATTAACAGATAATAATCAGAATCAGATTGCCTTTATTCGTCTTACATAGGGGAAATGCATATCAAGCAAAAGTGAAGATAGACAAAAAGTAAAACACTATTAGATAAGGGCATGTACATATATTGAAAACAGAAATTAAGAATTAAAAAGTGTTTCCAGTTTATATGAAGATAATAAATGAGCTTGTAATTATTAAAGAAACAGGATTCATTGACTACAGTATGTTCTGCAGGAGACAAAAAATACCAATATCTCCATCTCTACAGTAGTAATTATGGTAATAAAAGAGATATTGGGATAATTTATTTAGGATAACATGACTTGATAAAGAATAACTTTGTAATTTATACAGATATCTGAAGCTAGTTAATTTAAATATGAATTACTCACCAAAAATGAGAGGACACAGAAGGAAGACAGTGTCAACGTGCATGACTGCAACCCTGCTCTGCCAGCACAGACAGAGGAAAGGATGAACAAAGGAGCAAAGAGGGGGAAGTGTTACATCGTGCTCCTGACTTCACTTTAATACATCCTCTTACTCTTCCAATATCTTCTATATCAGCTATGCGTAACACATAGATTTATAACAGACCACTGAGGATCATTTTGAATTTAGCAGTGGTAAGTTAACAACTTTCCCACATTTATTTTAACATGTAAACATATTCAAATACTCTTTCAAGTGATGAGGAATGGTTCGGAAAGAAAGACCTCAGCAAGTATCTATGAGACGACACATGACAAAGGGTGAGTCACTCTCATGCTGCTGGCCGTTTCCTCAAAGACTCCAAACACCAAATGTGTTCATTTCTGATTCCCTCTGTCTACGCACACTGTCCCAACCAAACCTCGAACAGTGTTAGAAAAGTGATAGTGGTAAAACTCCATAGAAAGTTGAACAAAACAAATTAATGATTAACTTTTCTGCCTGACACTGATTTGTATCCGTTCTGTCAACAATAAAGATCCGTCATTATAAGTAGGTCAGAGCAGTTGTGTAAGAAGACGGAGGGAAAAGTAAAAAGTGTCAAGATAAACATTTTGTATTTGAGCAGATACTGTTTAGACTGCTGGTCAATCTGTTAATTTACACACAAATACATACAAATATAATACTGCTATATAATATACACACAGTATACTTACTGTATAGTACGTTTTATTTCATTTGAAATGCATAATAGTTTGATATTTTGCTTCATAATGGCAATAATACCAAGTCACTTGATTGGCATGTTTCTGCAAGATCAAACATCGGCGATGAATCAGAGGCAGGGACAAAGAATGAACACTTTGAACTATGGACTCTTTGAATTATGCTTTGAATTGCTGAATGTACTCCTCCTCCCTGCACCTTACGGCAGAACACTATCAGCACTGCCAACACAAAAGTGCAATGGCACAAATAGACGAGAGGGAAGGTGACAGAGAACAATAACATATTTCGTTAAGGTAAGAATTTCAAATGAATAAGCATGGTAATGTGTTTTCCATATTGAGTTATAATAGTTTACTGAGTGTAAATGATAAGTAAGACATATTTCCCTTAATGTATATATTGTGTATTGACCATGTATTTATTGTATTCCTCCTGACAGTATATTCCAAAGCCATGAACTCAGCTCAGCACCTGCTCCGGTCTCAGAGGGACTTGCTGCTGAGCTTGACTCTGGATCACCCTGCTCCCTTGCTGCGTTGGCTGCGTGATGCTGAGGTGCTCTCTCCTGCTCACTACCTGTCCCTGCTGGAGAGGTCACCATCCAATGCTGTGGCCCAGGCCATGGAGATGGTGTGTGCCACTGAGGAGAGCAGCCAAAGGTTCCTGCAGGTGCTACGGGAGGTGCAGGACTATTACTGCAGAGATCTCCAGCTCTGGGTGGAGAGACACTGCAGGGAAGGTGTCAGTAAGCCAGCGCCTGAACCTTTGAAAGTCGAAGGTGAGGTTGTTTTAATATACTGCAGAGGATTGTTTATTTAAGGTGCATTTAAAGTGAGAAGAAAAGTGACTAACTGGAACTAAAGACAATAAGGTTGTACTGCCTGAGTACCATGCAGAGGTTGAGAAGATTATTAACACAGTACAATAATCGGTGATGTCTTGCCAAGTGATTTCTGCTGACTTTGGCAATTAAGGAGGGTGTACATGCACAAAAAGAATGTAACTCAGCTATCATAAGTTCAATGTTATGCCATTTTGATACCATTGTGGCTTTAAGAATGGCAATGCTTACCACATATCACTTTTGTCCAGACTTGTAAATATCTCAACAATTTATAACCAACATATCCCATGCTAAACAAAGGCAAATTGGCATTTCCTTTGTAAGCATTGTAGTATTTATCTCAAAGCACTTACAGCCTGAGTTGGTAGCATGTCTGTAGACTCCAAATGTCTTTCATATAAGATCATTTGTATTGAAAATATGCTCAGGAAACACCTTCTCCTGTGAATCTGACATTATAAATAAATGTATGATATTCAAACCATCTTGAAATTACACTGTGCAATATCATACATATCAAATATGTTAGCACATGCATCCTGTTTAATCCACAGACAAGAAGCCTAAAGGTTTTGCTAAACTGTTCAAAGGAAAGAGCAAAGGATTCACCCTGACTACTGAAGCAAAAGGTATAATATATCATTTCTACAACTTTCTTTGTAGTTGTCTGTTATTTGAAAAAGCATTTAAGTGAAATTATCTTTATGTGCAGCAAAAGAACAACTGAAACCTAGCAGGAGTTTAAAGCTGGCCAACCTCCGAGGTATGTAATCTTAGGGCATTGAAAATAAGTCAAAAGTATTTATCATATATATAAATAATAATTGAAGTTTGTTGGCAATGCATTTCATCTTTCTGTCTTCCATTGCAGTTCCTATTTCTGCCCATAAAACAACCCTGCTGAAACGCACAGAGCAGTTGAAGTGTTACTCAGAGGGAGAGGGAGTGGCTTCAAACTCAGCTTCTCACATCGAGATCCGCTACACTGACCTTTTCGTGACAGAAGATGATGACTTTGTAGACAGCAGCAAACATGAGTACTTTGACCTAGCGAGCAGACGGGCTCGCATCTATGTTCATCAGGCTTGCCAGCGTATACGACCATGCCATTTATTGGACCCCCAAGAAACATCAGGACGGCCCCCTAAAAGGGTTAAAGTGAAGGGTATTGCTGGAATCGGAAAGAGCGTAGTAGTACAGAGACTCGTCTATGAGTGGGCGATCGGGAAGAACATGCGTGAATTCACCTGCATTTTTGACCTACGCTTCAGAGAGCTCAATCTGATTGAAGCTCCACTGAGCTTATTTGAGCTGCTTGGAGAACGGTTCCGGTACCTAAAGGAAGCACTACCTGATCTCTTCACTTCACCAAGCTCTTTGCTCTTCATCTTGGATGGATTAGATGAGTTCAAATTCACCTTGGACTGGAACAGTCCTGACAGAAACATTGACTTTCGCTCAAAGGTGCCAGTGTCTGAGCTGGTGGTGGCTTTAATCAAGGGAAGCCTTCTCCCAGAGGCATCAGTCATTCTCACAACAAGACCGTCTACTGAGGCACCCAAGCGTTTCTTCCAAAGATGTAGTGTGGTGCTGGGCTTCGAGGAGGAACAGGTAAAAGAATATACCACCAAGTTCTACAAAGACGGAAAAGTTGCTGAAAAGGTCTATGATTATATCTTGAACAATGACAGCCTTTTCGTGCTTTCCTTCATTCCTCTTTATTGCTACATCATCTGTACCGCTATGGCTGAGTTCTTCTCTTCAGAAAATCCAGATGCGGGTGACTCAAAATCTCTGGATCTAAACCCGCCCAGAACGGTCAGCGAGGTTTACTTCTGCTACCTGTTTACAGCAATCAAGCACCATGCACTAAGGGGTAGTGCAGAGAGAAGCACCTCAAGATCGGAGGTTCTCTCCCTAGCAAAGCAACAACTGACAAAGTTAGGAAAACTGGCCTATGAAAACCTTCTTCAGAAGAAGATCATGTTCAGCAGAGCAGATTTGGAGAAGTATGATGTTACACCTGGCGATCTTCAGAGCACATTTCTCTGTCAAATCCTCCAGCCTGTCGAAGAGGAAACAGTGGATATGTTTTCTTTCTTTCACTTGACTGTTCAAGAACATCTGGCTTCACTCTACTGTGCCGTTAACCTCTTCAGCCAGGAGGACATAATCCAAGCTCTTGACTTGTGGTGCTTGGGGCTACGCCCTCCATCCTCCACAGCTGCACCCCTGAGAAACACAGACATCAACATGGACCAGCTGGAGAGTCTCCAGATGTTCACACGCTTCTTCTTCGGGATGCTCCGAGCTCGGCTGGCAGGTCAGTTGGATGGCCTTGAAGTTTCCCCAATGGAGCAAGGGGATGGCATCCCCACCAGGCTGGGTTTGTGGTTCCAAGAGCAATTTAAGCATGGGGAGCTAAAGAACCAGGCATCCCTAAATCTTCTCCACTGCCTGATGGAGTTCCACATGAAGGAAGCCACCAGCCTGGCAGCACCAGAGATTAAGAAACTGTACCTGTTTAAAATTAAGCTGAGTGTAGTGGACTGTGCAGCCATGCATTACGTGCTGCAGTTCTCTCCACACAAACTCCAAGAGCTCAACTTGGGCTACTCCAACATTGGAAACAGAGGCCTCAAAAGACTATGGCCAATCCTACATCGCTGTGAATCTCTCTAGTGAGTAACTGACTCTACATTAACCTTTCATATAGATGATACATTACAATATTACTACTCGACAATAAAAACAAGTTATATATAATGCATCCTGTGATTAAGGTCAGCTCCACTCTTTTTTAAGAGAGGAATGGTATGCCACAATCAATGTTAACTTGTTTTTTTCTATATTTTTCAGTTTGAGATACAACTGCCTGGATAGGCAAGCTGCTATTTTGGAATCTGCAGTTCTGAAGTCGAATGAGTGCCAAGTGAAGAAGCTCTTGTAAGTCATTACAGAGTATATTTTAGAGCTATCATAATAAAACTTTGAATAAGGTTATAACGAATTACATAATAATATAAACAACTTTAGCTAACTGTCTTCAGCAGATTGTATTTCAAGATTCGCACACATTCTAAGGCCTTTGTTTTTGAGGGACTGAATAAGATGTTTGCTGCAGATAGCCTGGCCCTGGCACAAAGCCCTTGATATGAAACACTACACTTTAGGTATTTAATTGCAACACAATTCCTCTGCATGTCCACAGTATGTGTGGCAATAACCTGGGACCAGACGGGGTTTTGGAGCTGTGGAACGCTCTTGAGCACAACACCACTGTGGAGGAAATGTATCTAGACATCACCGGCATCACAGAACGAGGAACAGAAAACATTGTCCACTGCCTCAGCAAAAACAAGGCCCTGAAGACACTGACGTAAGATTGAAACTTCTGCTCCGTGGTCTCATTGTTATAATGCATGGAAACACTGCCCTATAGTGTGAGTCTATGCTTTGAAAGGTAATACAAAGTAATCTCTTACCTGCTTATCTTCTCCTCCATCAGCATTGTTGGGAATGACATCGGAGAGGTGGGGAGGGCGAGGCTGAGGGAGCTGGAGAAATGTCGACCTGGACTCCGGATTATTGCAAATTTTGTGGATGACCTGGGATTACTTCAGGCGTACCTGGACTGGGTGGAGGAGATCCGGGAAGACAGAGATCAGATGGATTCAGTGAAGAATGCAGACGCCCTGCAGTCTGTGCTGAGAGGGCTCCAGGTGGCAGAAGAGCAGGTGGAGACAGGAGAGAACGCAGAGAAAGCCAAGGAGCTCAAGAAAAATATTTTAGAGTTGCTGGAGTCTTCTACAAATCTGACCGGAGGAAGACATGTTATGTAGCAAGTGTTTGTAAAAGGTCTCCATCTAAGCAGCAGCTGCTTTCAAGGCATCCACCATTAGTCAACTAACAGTAGACTAATGTTCGGCTTTGAGGCTTCTTTAACTCAATTGACATACTTATTATCTTTTTATCTGCTTGACTCAACCATCACAACATGTCTCCCGTTTTCTTTACATGTTTTATATTGATGTATTAAATCACACTTGTTTCCAGCTTCTTTAATTAAAATATTATTTGGAATCCCTTGAAAAGTGAAGTCAACAGATGTTACTTTGGGGGATTACAGCTACCACAGAGGGAAGAAGAGAAACACTGTCATCTGCTTCAGCAGGAAATAAACCTTCTCCTGCTCAGTTACAACAAATGAACACACTGCCATCTTGTGTTGGGTTTAGGTTAGGCTACTACTTGCTTAGTAGCACTGTTGGAAATTAGGTTGGCGAAATTAGTCGGCGAAAAATAAATCCTGTAAGAATCAAGATTGTAAGACTACTATACTAAAATACTACATAAAATCACTTACCATTTCCCTGATTTTTTTAGATCTTATTTTCAATGATACATGATCAGGAGTGGTGGTGGAGCAGTAACAGCGGGGCAATGTCTACCGCAGGGGTAAAAGTTAACATTTCCTGATCTGTATATGAAGCTGTGATGAACATTAGCTGTGGCATTTTAAGGTACAGTACAAACAGTGATTCCTGTGGTTAAACTGACCTGGATATATATTTATGATCAGAGCATAGTTCCAGGAATATTCATGACCTAAAGCCTGACATAAATGTTGAACCCAAAAGCGTGTAAGAACTTTTCTTGACTCTATGATAGAAAATGGTCCAGGGAGAAGCATAGGGGAGTAGCCTGAAGTTTGTCATGGGTTTGGGAGACTCATAAGAATTGCGAGATTTAATATATAGGAGACAAGATTCGAAATAGGAAGTGGCTTAAATTAAATGATTAATACAAATTATAAAAAGGCATGTGTGAATATGTGTCTGCTTCCCATAGGTGAAAGGGATTATGTCTTTTATCAATCAATTTCCCTAAACAATGTTCAGGATGATCAAATTCAAACACTGAGTAAGTGCATTGAACAAATCAATGACTGGATGTGTCAGAACTTTCTTCAATTAAACAAAGATAAAACTGAGGTAATTGTTTTTGTAGCCAAGGCAGAACGTTTAAAAGTTAGCACTGAGCTTCAGTCTGCTATGTTCAAAGCAACAGAAAAAAGCCAGAAATCTAGGTGTAGTCATGGACTCTGACCTGAGTTTCAATAGTCACATTAAAACAGTTACTAAATCAGCCTACTATCACCTAAAGAATATATCTAGGATTAAAAGACTAATGTCACAGCAGGAGTTGGTCAAACTTGTCCATGCTTTTATCTTCAGTAGACTGGACTACTGTAATGGGGTCATTCTACAGAAAGGTGGAAGTACTGTCACTTACTTTTGCAGACACCAAAATACATGACGTTGACCTAATACTCACATTCATTATAAATGTTGAATAAATAGAGATTGTCTTTGCAATGGTACTAAATAAAGAAATTAAAAAAATTGTTTTATACATAAATTGCAATTTATTTAAAATGCCAAGTTCAAGGAACTGCCTGGTCACTCTGATCATACATGGAAGTGGAGCCTATAGTTTTCATTTAAAATGTTTTTTTTTCAAGAAATAAATCTCATTCATATTTACATAACATTACATACATTAAATATAACACTGAAATGGTAAAAAAAAACGCAAATTATTATTAATAATATCCAATAAATGTCAGTCACCCAAAATTACGTCATTGGTGTTACTGCTACACAAAACGCTTTTATTTTGAAGTAATGTACTGTCTGAAGTGCCTCCTGTAACAAGAGATCATTTGAGGCAGTGCAGTGGACAAAGACATAAAGAAAGTCAGTTACTTCTGACTTTGTTTGTTAAAGGTGTCATTTTATCTTCAAAGGCAGAGCCCAGCGCTCTGAAATCTGCATTGCTATCACCCAGGAAGAGCGCCTCTTCAACCCCTATTCATACTAGGAAACAGCAGTGGACAGCTGCTAAAGGGAGAATTACAAACAATCCTCCTAAACCACCAAGTGTGCCAATCCAGAACAGATACGCTCCGCTGACCGAGAACCGGAGATCTGATGACCTGGATAACCTGTCCTCTTCACACAGCAGGGTAAGGACTAATAGCTACTCCAAAAGTAAAAGGCTAGAGGGAAAGCTAACGACTGGGCCTGAAACTCTGATTGTGGGTGACTCTGCTGTAAGAGATGTAAAAGGTCTGTGTAATAAGAACAACACCAAAGTACTCTGTTTTCCCAAGGATGTCGACTTGGCTGAGAAAATCCTGCATATTGGGGCTGAACATCAGACTGTGAAGAATGTGGTACTACACATTGGAACAAATGATGTTGTGAAACAACAGTCAGAAGTGCTGAAAGAAGACTTTAAACGTTTGTTGGAAACTGCCAGCTCTCTAAATGCAGAGGTGTTCATCAGTGGCCCTCTACCGCCAGTCAGAAGAGGAGTGGAGAGATTCAGCAGATTGTTTGCACTGAACACCTGGCTTTCAACTGCCTGTACTGACCATTCTGTTCATTTTATTGACAATTTTAACTTTTTCTGGGATCGTAGACATCTTTTCAAGGCAAATGGAGTTTGCCTGAACAAGTCAGGAGTGAAATTGTTTATCTCTAACATATTCAACTGCCTGCGTCATCAATCTGTTCCCTCTGCCAAGGACAAGCAACAAGAGGAATCAAAACAGGAGAAAGACACAACACATCGCTCAGAAAACCCTGAAGAATTATCACTGCACCCGCCTGAGGAATGTTCTGATTATGGGAGACCTATGAGACACATGAAGGAGTCTCCACTGCCCCCCCCCCCCCCTGTCAACGCCTTTGAGGATACTCCGTTCACCCTTTCACCCTCGCCCACCCTCCTGGAGATCGCTGAACACACAAAGGAGATACAGAGGGTTGGCACCGATTCCTTCCTGGAGTTCAAAGACCAAACTAAGGCAATACGCAGGATTGGCAGCATGTCCTTTACCCCCGCTCCTCAACGACGCCCACCAAAATCACTGCAGAGACACGAACCATCTCCCCCGTCCTCATCACCGCGCCTACGTCAACCACCTCCCCCCCTGGCAGCATGTCCTCTACCCCCGCACCATCTCCCCCGTCTCCATCGCCGTGCCTACGTCAACCACCTCCCCTCCCTTCTCCGAAGCCTGATAAGGATGTGTGTGTAAACAAAACAAACTCTTACTGATATGTGCTGGGTCCAGGCTCAAGGGCGTATGGCACTCTCAACGATTTCCAGGACATGCCGGAGCCCTGCCTGCCAGTAGCTTTGCTATATCTTTGGTATATCTGTGTTGATAAGTAATATCTGTGTTGATAGGTAATAGATTAAGAGCGGTGAATCATCTTAGAAACAGGAAGCGCTCAAACGTTTGTGTGAGTTTATCTAATTTAGCAGTGATTCCATGTCAGCCACAGCTTGTTACAAAAAACATGACTGATAGTGTGTTTAACGAACTTAAACTAGCTTTATTAAATGTCAGGTCTTTGGCAGGAAAAACATTTTTAATCAATGATTTTATCACTGATCACAATCTCGATTTTATGTTTTTAACAGAAACTTGGATTGAACAAAATAACAGTGCAGCTGTTCTTATCGAATCAACCCCTCCCAACCTTAGTTTTATGAGTCAGGAAGAATGCATAAGAAAGGGGGTGGAGTTGCTATTCTGTTCAATGATTCCATTCAATGCAGGAAGACATCGTATGGAAACTTTGATTCTTTTGAATATGTGGCCCTTCAGCTGAAATGCTCCTCTCGAGCTCTGTTCCTAAATATCTATAGACCACCCAAATACTGTGCAAGCTTTTTTGATGACTTTACTGAACTGCTGTCTATAGTGTGTATTGACTTTGACCGTCTAGTCATTGTTGGCGATTTTAACATCAATGTTGACAACCCCCAGGACAGAGGGGCTAAAGAACTGTTTTGTGTTCTTGATAGCTATGGACTGACTCAGCCTGTGACAGAGCCCACGCACAATAAGGGGCACGCTCTGGACTTAATTATCTCAAAGGGTCTGAATATCTCTAAGGTTGTGGTGACTGATGTTGCACTCTCTGACCATTCCTGTGTGTTCTTTGAGAGCTCTATTTCTGTTCACAAAAATGTTCAAAAAGAGGTAACCACAAAGCGATATTTAACTGAAAATACTAGGGAAATGTTTACTCAGAATTTTTTCTTCCACACTTGCCCCTGCTAACATCTCAGTAAATGAGCTAGTAGATCATTTTAATTCAAAAATTAAAAATGTTATAGATGCCATTGCTCCAACTAAGGTAAAGGAAGTGTCTGGCAAGAAAATATCTCCATGGAGAAAGGCCATGACCGTGAGAGCAGAAAAAAGAGAATGTCGAAAAGCTGAACGCAGGTGGCAAAAAACTAATCTTCAGGTTCACTTTGAAATCTATAAAGAGAGACTTGGCCTTTATAATTTGGAATTGAAAAACGCACGACAATCGTTCTTCTCTGACATCATTACCAAAAACAAAAACAACGCCCGTGCCTTGTTTGCTACCGTCGACAGACTAACTAACCCCCCAGTGTCAGTAGCCTCTGAATGTCTATGATTTTGCCTCCTTCTTCACTGACAAAATTCAGAAAATCAGACAAGCAGTCAGTGCCTCTGTATCAGGAACAGCAAATGTGTTGTTGTGTCCACTTAACATCAATTCAAACACCATGACACAATTCCATCAGATTAATGATAAAAACCTAGAGGACATTATACAACTTCTGAAGTCCTCCTCCTGCTGCCTTGATATTATTCCAACAGGATTTTTCAAAGATGTTTTGCCTTGCATGGCCTCAGATCTACTTCATATAGTAAACACATCTCTTCACTCAGGTATTTCTCCACAGGCCCTGAAAACTGCAGTCATTAAACCGCTCTTAAAAAATAATAATCTAGATGCTTCAGTAATGAACAATTACAGGCCCATATCAAACCTGCCATTTCTAGGTAAAATCATTGAAAAAGTAGTTTTTCAACAGTTGAGTAATTTTTTGCATTTAAATAACTGTTTCGATGTGTTCCAGTCAGGCTTTCGTCCAAACCACAGCACTGAGACTGCTCTTGTAAAGGTCTTTAATGACATCCACTTAAACACAGACAGTGGCAGAACTTCAGTGTTAGTATTATTAGATCTCAGTGCTGCATTTGACACTGTTGACCACAGCATATTACTCGACCGACTGGAAAACTGGGTGGGACTTTCGGAAACAGTTCTAAATTGGTTTGAATCCTACCTAAAGGACAGAAACAACTTTGTTTCTATAGGTAAATACACATCTGAGTTGACAAATATGACATGTGGGGTTCCTCAAAGCTCCATCTTGGGGCCTCTTCTCTTTAACATCTACATGCTACCACTGGCTCAGATAATGAAAAACAACAAAATAAGTTACCATAGCTATGCAGATGACACACAAATGTACGTAACAATTTCACCAGGAGACTATGCTCCAATTCAAACACTGAGTAAGTGCATTGAACAAATCAATGACTGGATGTGTCAGAACTTTCTCCAATTAAACAAAGATAAAACTGAGGTAATGGTTTTTGGAGCCAAGACAGAACGTATAAAAGTTAGCGCTGAGCTTCAGTCTGCAATGTTCAAAACAACAGATAAAGCCAGAAATCTAGGTGTAGTCATGGACTCTGACCTGAGTTTCAACAGTCACATTAAAACAGTTACTAAATCAGCCTACTATCACCTAAAGAATATATCTAGGATTAAAAGACTAATGTCACAGCAGGATTTGGAAAAACGTGTCCATGCTTTTATCTTCAGTAGACTCGACTACTGCAATGGTGTCTTCACAGGTCTCACTAAAAAATCTATTAGAAAGCTGCAGCTGATTCAGAACGCCGCTGCTCGAGTCCTCACTAACACTAAGAAAGTGGATCACATCACTCCTGTTCTGAAGTCTTTACACTGGCTTCCTGTGTGTCAAAGAATAGATTTCAAAATACTGCTGCTGGTTTATAAAGCTTTGAATGGTTTAGGCCCAAAATACATTTCTGACCTCCTGCTAAATTATGAACCATCCAGATCTCTCAGGTCTTCAGGGACTGGTCAACTTTCTGTCCACAGAGTCAGAACTAAACATGGTACAGTAAAGCAGCGTTCAGTTATTATGCTCCAAATATCTGGAACAAACTCCCATAAACCTGCAGGTCCGCTGCAACTCTGACTACTTTTAAATCCAGGCTGAAGATTTCTCTTTTTGTCGCTGCTTTTAATTGAACTATTCATATCCTAGACTGCACTGTAACTTTTATCCTTGTACTTTTTCTTTTAATGTTTAATTGAACTATTCATATCTTAGACTGCACTGTAACTTTTATCCATGTATTTTTTCTTTTAATGTTTATTTTATTAGCTTTTCTTTTTAATGACTGATTTTAAATGCCATTTTCTTAATGTCTTTAATTCTTTGTAAAGCACTTTGAATTGCCGTTGAAAAGTGCTATATAAATAAACGTGCCTTGCCTTGCCTTGCCTTCAAATTGTACGTGCGTCTTTCATTGCATAGCCCTAGGGGTGAACATTTGAATGGGAAAATGTATTGTATTGAAGAGTTACACGATTTTGATATTGACTGAAGCCATATGTGGGTTGCGTTCCGATAATCCAAAAATCAGCTCCTAAATTCTAACCCTATCTCCTATTCCTTGACCTCTGAGTGAAACGTCACGGGGTTAAGGGATAGTGGATAGGAGAATTCAAAAGGACTTAGGAGAAGAGACTGCGGTACTTTAGAGAATCCGACTGCACTTTCACTATCCGACGTGTTTATGATGGGCCAGCGGACGTCATGAATGTGCGTCTGCTGCTGTGGGGAAACTATGGAAACTACAGTTTTCTATACAGCGGACTACAACATGGATGTTTAATAAGAACGAGGGACTCATCTAGAGACTCTGCACCGTGCTCTGATGCTGCTGCTTTGCTTTATGAACGTGGACAACAGAGAAACATATTCTTCATGACCAAAGTTGGAATTGAAATAAAAAAGGAAAGTGAAACTTATGCTCGTCACCCTCTCCCTCCGGTCCACATTAATACAAATGATCCCAATACGTATGATTGTATGAACTATGAAAATATCTTAAAATCAATACAAATGTATTTATTATAAATGTTAATCCTTAATATCTATCACTGTGTATATCACCATTCAAACATCTTTTAAAAGTTGAACAAACCCCACACAGCTCAGTAAAGACTGTGAAATGTTGACTTTATTTGATCATTTCAGTAAAAACTAACGTTAATATTTCTCTTTTTGATTATAATACTGATGAACGTTCAAAACAAAGCACTTTGGCAACTTACCACATACGTTTTAAAATGCTTAATAAGCACCGTAACGTTCATGATATAATTTCTCGGTCATAATCGGTTGTTTCCGTGAACGGCCGACTGTTGAGTGACGGCAAATGCTGCGGCTGCAATGCATTGTGGGGCAGCATGTTCTCCTCTCCTTTCGTCAAGGGAGGTCCAGTGGTTCCTAAGCTAAAGGAGGTTATAAAGGAAGTTTGAAACCTCCTTTCCTTTCATTAGGAGAATTGGAACGGCACTTAACATGGCTGCCACTGACGTACTTCCGGGTCATTTCACTTGGTTAGGAAGGTTCATAAGCTAAATGGACTATTGGAACGCAACCGTGGTCTGACACATGGCAGCCATTTTGTTAAAATGGTAGTGTTTTCTCCAAATTGTCACTGGTGTTACCATCACTGGTGTTACTCTTCTTTCTGGTAACACGTAACAGTGACGTTCCTATATAAATAAGCTGTGTATAATGTATACACATAAAAAAAATACTTTAAGCTCTACTTGTTGTGGATTTAATCTTTGCAGGTCTCACTAAAAAGAAATTAGAAATCTGCAGCTAATTCAGAACGCCGCGGCTCGAGTCCTCACTAACACTAAGAAAGTGGATCACATCACTCCTGTTCTGAAGTCTTTACACTGGCTTCCTGTCTTTCAAATAATTGATTACAAAATACTGCTGCTGGTTTATAAAGCTTTGAATGGTTTTAGGCCCAAAATACATTTATGACCTACTGATACATTATGAACCATCCAGATCTCTCAGGTCTTCAGGGACTGGTCAGCTTTCTGTCCCCAGAGTCAGAACTAAACATGGAGAAGCAGCTTTCAGTTACTATGCTCCAAATATCTGCAACAAACCAGAAACCTGCAGGTCCCCTGTAACTCTTACTACTTTTAAATCCAGGCTGAAGACTTTTCTTTTTGCCGCTGCTTTTAAATGTAACCATTGACATCTAACACTGAACTGTAACTTCTATTATTATTATTATTATTATTATCTATTATATTTTTAAATGCCATTTTATAATGTGTTTCCGCTGCATTATGTCTTAATGCTCTTAACGTATATTTCAATGTTTGTAAAGCACTTTGAATTGCCTTGTGTTGAAAGGTGCTAAAAGTAATATTTTTACTTTGTGCTACACATGTGCCCTTCCTCATTTACACGTCTTGCAGACTGTTTATAAAAGCAGCGTCACTTCACTTCTCTAAACATCAACATCTCTAGGTAAGAGGTAAGTCCTCATAACTTCTAAATGGCACATATCAAATAAGATACATTTATTTAAAACTACTCTAAAATCTAAAAGTTTAGACGTTTCATCATCATCAAAGTATATTGATATAAAATGTCTTATCCTATATCTGGTTTCAAAATATGTCATATACTAATTTACCTCAGCTCTAACCAGTATTACCCATTGTTGAATCAAAGCTTTATAAAAGACTGCACAGTTTGGGAAATAATGTATTTAATCGAGAAATTATACATTTAATTGTTCAGTTAAAATCCAGATACATTTTGTTCAAATGATGGCCTTTAAAGAAACCTAAACTAAAAATCTGAGTTAATAAGGGATGAAATGCTCTAGATGTTGTTGCATATATTTCCAGAGTTTCTTTCTCTTCTGAGACACAAAGATGGCAACAGCTCTGACTGTCCTCCTCGCCGTCTCCCTGTTGCAAGGTGAGTTAAACTTCATTTACACTTTCATTAGTTCTTCTAAAATGTATAAAAACTCTTACTTGCTTCACATTCAGTGGTTTATGCAACACTGCAGAAAAAATAAGTCTGCGGAGAGCTAATTAAGGTTTTTTTAAATGACTAATAATTTGTTATTATACTTAAACCTAAAAGCAGGTTTTTTACAGTTGTCTTTTTGGATTATTGGTAAGCGAGTCAGCAAAAAATACTCCCGATGTCTCATCATTTTAAAATGTGATGAACTCTTATACAGATATGTGCTTGTTGTGTTCTAGGTGCCCTGTGTGTAACGTTTAAGGTGATTATGCCACAGACTATAGACGCTCTCAGTGGATCCTGTGTGACCATCCCCTGCTCCTTTGACGTACCCAACACACATAAACCAACGTTGGATTGCACATGCAGAGCAGTATGGAACATTCATCAAGGAACCGTTGTGTTCAACAGCAGGGATCCACACCAGACTACAATAAAGGGGACACTGATAGGAGACTTGACAAAAAAAGACTAGACCACAACCCAAAATAACATGCAAACTGCTCACAGCAATACATATGCCTTTCGACTGGAATGCAATGGCCTGAAATATAAATGTTTGCAATCAACCGTGAATATTTCAGTCAAAGGTAGGTTCTAAAGTCTATTTATTTGAACTTAATTTCCCCTTGTAGAACCGACCTGACATTGTTTTGCATTTATTGCAATTTGAAAATAGTGTAAAGAAAGACAGGGAATGACTGTGTATTCAGCGGATGATTCATATGTACACTCTGCTTGCATTATGTAATGACAATAAAGTCATCTAATTTAATATGTACCTTCATACCTTCCCAGACGACCCTCCCAGACCGACTCCTTCCACACTGAGGGTGAAGGAGGGAGCCTCGGTGAGTTTGGTGTGCTCCGCTCCAGCTCCCTGTCGGTCTCATCCTCCAACTCTGACATGGACCCCCGGCCTGGGGCTCAGTCAGGAGACACTGCAGGAGAATGAGGACAAATTGAAGTCAAGACCTCTGTTGTGAATTTCACGGCTTCCCACCAACATCAAGGAAAGACCATTTCCTGTACAGCCACCTACAACAAACAGGAAGGGAGTGCTGAGTCAGCTGTTAGCACGAGATTAACAACTAATATTTCATGTAGGTTAACTTGTCCTCTGCTGAAACTCATTATTACCAATGTTTTAATTGACTTGAGCTTTTTCTCTTAACTTTTTGGACTCAGCGCAGAAAACCTTGTGTTAAATATCTACAAATAAATAATGAATTTATTTATTTATGTGCATTCTGATTTTTCACACACAACTTTTCAATTATGATTTCATTCCCTAAATCTTGACATTTGTTTAACGTTAAGATATATAGATGAGACTTTTCTTGACTATAACCCATCTGTTTTCTCTACATCCATTAAAGTTGCTCCACAGATCTTGCCATCATCTGATTGCACCAAAGATGAAGCCCAGCTCAACTGTTCCTGCAACACCGCTGGAAACCCTTCTCCCACCTTACAGTGGTATTTGGATGGGTCACCTGTCAATCACTCTGACATGTTCTCCATCAGTTATGAGCCTCTGAATGACACAGGTCTGAGGAGCATCATTGCTGTGAGTCGACATGAGGAGAGGGATCTTTCCACCCTGCTCTGCCGCAGCTACAACTCCCTGGGATCTGCCAGTCAACTATTCTGTGTCAACAGCCTTGGGCCTGAAACATCTGTAAACAGCCAAGGTCTGTCTTATGTGCCCTGATTTCAAATGTTATTGGTTAGCTGGAATCTAGGATTTACGGAAATTCCGGTGAAATCAAGATATTTATTTATTTGTGTATTGAGCTATGGACTAGGTTTATACACTAGAGACAACCAATTATGTTTGAAACACTTTTGGATTGGTTTCTATGAAGTATTGCATTCATTTTTGAAATAATTAAATGACCAGAAATGCCTGAGGTAACCAAGTGGGAGTGGGTATTGTATGTGGCAGGGGAACTTAGTGTTGTTATTCAACAGATTTCACAAATGTGTGAAAATGGATGGAAATTCTGGTGTGACTTCCTGAGGTGTGAACACACCCTCATTTCTTCTATCTAGCATACTGCTAACGTATTAGTTAAAAGTGAGTAAGAGGTGATGAGTGGTGATAACACATTTGAGTTAACAACTGCTGGTGGAATGTCTGTATATAGAGTAAGTCCAAACTGTTATCCAATTAATAAACCCCTATACTTTTATTGTCCCTTGTTTGTTTCAGATCGAGTGATGTTTCCAGTCTTCATCACCACAGTTTTCACTCTATTAGTACTAGTCTGTGCTCTGCTGTTTGTTATCAGGTAGGGTAAAGTGTTATATAGTGCCCAGTACAGTGTTTGTTTGCGTCTTTATTCATTAAAACACATTCAACAAATTGCAACTGCAAAATGTACCCTCATAACAATGATTTTAGGAAAGACAAGAGGAAGAGGAAAAGTGCCTTTTCATAAAGGATCACTGCCAACACTGGTGTATATTATAAAAACATGTCAAACAGCACTTTTCAATCCCCGACATGTACATCTCATCACTCTGATAGTTTAAACCTCCACTTGGCTGACTAAAATTAACACCCTTAACAGAGTTTAAATTCATATCCATGACATTTAGTTCCTTTAAGCTATTTCCTTTTCTGTGCTTTCACTGTGATCAGCGGTTTCATCCTGTCCATGAATACATGAAAAATTACACATAGTTGAATGTACTATTGCCTTTGCCAGGATTCGGCGGACCCAACACAACCTTCAGGAGGGTCAACGCACGGGGGATACCAGCACAGTTATGAGCCAACTTCTAACAAGTGGAGAGGGGAATGAGGTACATTGACTTAAAGCCAAGCAGTTTTCTATTTCTAGTTCTCTTTCACCGTTAGCTGATGTTGTCTCTTTAATTGTATAGATACCAAACTCAACAGAAGAAGACATTTATGTCAACAGCGAAGCGCTGTTACAGGCAGATGTCGCACTCTACAATCATCTCTGAGCCAAACAGCACCAACTTGCAAGGCATGAGACCAAACAATGCAGAAGGAGCCCGTAAAAGCTCAGAGAAGGAGAAAGGCAATACTGTTATTTACTCTAGTGTGAATTGGAATTCCAAGAAGAAGACAGAAAGCTCTGTGGACATGCTTCAGCCTGGAAGCGCCTCTCTGGAGGAGGAGAGGTGAAAGGTCAGAGAAATTCAGGACTCTGATCTGGCATAAAACATCTCTTCTCTTTTCTGATATTCATGTATTTGTATGCATAGTTTAAATAAATACCTAAATACAAAAAAAATAAAGAAAATAAAGAGGCATGTGCTGAAGCTTTGTGGGCAATGCTGGAGATGGGAAATATCTATTTAGATTAATAATAATTAAACATTTTCATTATTTACTGTGTAATTTATATTATTCTAAGACACTGCATTTTCTTTCATATATTGATGTTGGCATGTGTTAATTAAAAGAGTCCCTGCTGTTGACATTTTTTTTCAGTGTGGTTTATTTTCTTCATGAAGCTTATTCTTTTTTAACATTGACTTTTTTGTTCAAAGTAAACTGGTTGTATATATCAGTCCTATATATGGTCACAGGCCTAACATGAACAGATAACCAATACTCTAGCTGACTGCCGTCAGCAAGTTTCCTGTTTGATACCAATACCATGGTGAGTGTAGAGAGGCGGAGGTGGACTACACATCAGAGGGCAATCGTAGACTCATGCAGAAGATCGTCTGACAAGGTAAGCGCTCCTGTCAATCAACTCAATTAAAACATGAATACTACATTTCAAATTCTCAATACTTTTTACTTTTTTTTTTACAACAGAAAATAATAGTGTGTAATTGCTACTCTGATAATGAGGTGCTTCAGGCCTTTAAGTGTTCAAAAGTGACTGCTCTAAAGGATTCGCAGTAACATATGGACTTATATGATTGATGTGTGACTCAACATCGAAAATTGCTAGGTATATATAGTTTCCTGTACAAAAGTATAAAAGACCAAAGTAATGTACAGAAATAACACAAATATTTTAAACTGTAATTAAAGTAACATGTGTAATGCTGCTGTGTTTCAGAAATTCTGATGTCAAAGGTGGCTTACTAAATGTATACAGCGACTACTTTCTTCGATGGGAACTGCACTTCTGTTCAGACTGCTCGGCTTGTTTACTGGTAATATTAAGCTTTATTTGTTTAAGTTTCTTCTCTACATTTTAAAGATTAAAAGATAACACAATGAGCTAGTATTTCAAATATGAGTTTCATCTTAAGAGAACTAGGCCTATTCCAAATGTATGAGAGTTTTGCTGCGACATAGAAAAAGTAAAAAGCAGCAATAAAACTGAAAGATTAGGAAATACAGACAAATCAATAACAATTACTACTTTCATTACTACCAACATTATTATTACACAGTTGCAGTTGTTTTTTGTGTGTGTAAAGTTACTCGCGTTACATTTAAACAAAAAAAAAGGCTTAAGTGGTGTAAACTGGTGTAAATGCATTACTAATGCTGTATTACCACACCATTTGAAGCCAATTTGCAATGTAGTGCATCAGCATAGAAGAAAAAGGCTGATGTAAAGTCCTTATATGTTTTAATAAATTCTAGCTGTAAACGGCTTTAAAAGTAATATGGTTTGTTACAGAATTATTTTTACTTTTTGTTTCCAAGAAGTCATAGGAAATGATTTCCTGTCACTCTGCTATGGTTAAATGTCTCTAATACTGCAGCACACTCAGCGCTGTGGTTAATCGGCTCTCTCAGTTACATGTGCAGAATAATTCATAGTTGTCACGTACATTACTTTCTCATCTATTACCAAAAGTAGCATCACAAAATAGACCAACCACAACAAACATTTGTTATCTCTAAACTACCCCCTCCTCCTCTCACCCCACGAAGGCATCTCAATGCTTCAGCAGGTGATCAGCTGGAACATCAATGTACCCAAAACAGTTACTGCAGTGGAGGGGAGCTGTGTTGTGGTGCCATGTCAGACAAAACCTCATTCTAGGGTCATATGGTACCAGTACCATACAATAAATTATCCTGTTGTGTATGATGGACGCCGTCCCAATGCAGTGGAAAAACAGTTCAGAGGACACACATCAATACTGGGTGAAGCTTCAGAGGGGAACTGCAGCCTGATGATAGATAATGTAAAAACATCCGACAACAACCTACGAACTTATGTTTGGATCGACCCAGACTCTGAATCATCATCAAACTGTAACTATCTCTGTCGGTAAGTAGGCTAAGTATTTGTAAACTATTATCATAAGAATGCCAGGTTAACCAGGGTGAGAGATATAAAGTGAAGGGAAAAATGCCATTGGAAATAATAATTCCCATATGACATTTCTTTACACAATTGTCAATCTAAAAATGTATAGTTTTTTATCTACACTTTTACTAGTTTTCTTTCCATTATCATTTTGTTTTGACTTCCAGAGAGAAACACTATTAAAATGCAGATTCAGAAACGGATAGTGAATGGGGAGATGTTCCAGGCTAACTGCAGCGTTAAGCACCCCTGCCCTTCCTTACCCCCATCCCTTCATTGGAACAAAAGTCCATTTCTAAACGACTCCACTTCAATGACTTTTGACACGCTTGGACAGAGCCAATGGTGGCATACAGAGACACTTCATGGACTAGCAACCTATAAAATGCATAACAGCAAAATGTGGTGCTCTGCAAAGTTCACCAAAGAAAGTGAACGGACAACACTCAACGTTTTATGTAAGTGATACAGTTTACCTCGTCAAAATAATTACAGGAGTAGATTCACTTGCCAGGTATTACTATATGTATTGTTTGTGATTTTCTTTCTCCACAGATGAACCTGTGAATGTGACCCTGACACAGCAAAAGGAACCAGTGATGGAGGGTGGCAGCATCACCCTGGACTGTGCTGCTGACTGTAACCCACAACCACACACGTACAAATGGCTCAGAAGACAGATGGGTCAGATGAAGGGAATAAATTCAACTGAGAAAAAAAGCTTACAATGACATTGGAACAAGGTAGTCCGACTGGTTGGATCTGAACGTTCAATGTAAAAACAATTATATTCCATGTCCTCTATTCCTCTAGTGTAGTGATGAAATCCTAATTTACTAAAGTGCTAAACATTCATACCAAGATTTTGCTCAGCTGGCTACTGAACAACACCACCAGAGAAATGTAACTACATCCATCAAGGCGCCTGGTCATTTAATACCACCTGACACAATTCATAGTAAGCTTGCAAATTGCAATGTAACCTTACCTTCGGCTCCGACGTGCTGATTTAACAGAATAACCATCCGCACATTTATCTTTATTTTATGCATTTATTGGTTATATTTTATATGGCGTTAAAATATGTTCAGTTATGTCAAATTGTAATATAAGCTATACATTATCTTTCAAAACTAACAGTGTAAATAATAACAGCAAAGACACAGTTCAAGTTTATCAAGCAAGAAATAGGGTGCAGGCTTCCTGTGATTAGCCTGCACACGTTCATACAATGGATGATATGTGGTACAGTATGCGTTGTAGAAACAAGCCATTAAAATCCCCTATAAATATTTAACAATAACATAAATGTTTTTTTAAAGGAAACATGTTATAAGCTTGTTGACAATGAATCTTTGAATATAATCATACAATACATTGTAGAGGATGATTGTGATAACTTGGTAGATAACATGACATCCTGTAGATGGCCCTGTAATCCTACCAGAGTCCTCCTGCCTCCTGACAGGGAAAAGTCTAAAGTGTGTCTGCACGGCTGAAGCGTCGCCTTACCCCTCTATACACTGGACCATTGATGGAAATTACACTCTTCCGTCTTCCTTCAGCTTTGTTTCCACAAATGTAGTCTCTGGGGAAATCAATTGTGCAGCTCAAATGCAATCCAACATATCTTGCACCGCCGCAAACTACCTGGGCAGCAACACAAAATTGCTGTCCGTAGAAACATGTAAGTCACTATTGTGTTTCCCCTAACTACACTTAAAGGCAGATCAAGAGTATTTTGTTTATTTATATTTTTATTTCACAGCCTCCATGTATATGTGGCTGTTAGCTTTTGTGATCCCAGGAATTGGTTTGCTATTTGGAAGTGCAGTGTTCATTTGCAGGAAAAAATCGAGAAACAGGTAGACTTTACTCTTTGTCATGTACAGTAGAGCTGTGAATAATCGTTCTATTGTTGTTGTATTATCCACAGACCACCAGCATACGTTGTGTGCAACACTGATATCCTTTTAAGGTACAACTGGAATGTATCAGTTGTCTATTATTTATTTCAAATTGCTAAATTCAAATCACATCTTTTTGTTTTGCATTATTTTTTCAAGGGAACCAAGCTTACCTGACGTCGCAGAACAAGAAGAGAGATATGGCAACTTTGAAAGGTAAATAAAACTATTGTATTCCCAATGTATGTATATTTATAAGGTGGAAACTGACAAAACCGATAGATTATTTTACATAGTCCAATTTATTGTTGTCTTTTCTCTTATACCTTAAACTAAAAATATATAGAATGGAAGATATTAAGAGTATCAAGTCGGTTTTCATTTACCCACTTCTCCCCTACCGCTCTTTGTCTCTCCCTTCCTCTCTCTCTCAATCAGATTTCAAGCTGAGGACATACTATCACCATGCGGACCAGATAAAGGCCCAGATGAGGACAGTCTTTCCTGTGTTTATGACAATGAATTTTTGGAAGATATGAAAAAAAACAACCAGAGCTCAACAGCACCACAATAACAAAATGGCTCACTGAAGAGAATGCAAAATACAGCCACAAGCAAAGGTGCAGTGACTAAGACTCATGATTAAATTATGCCATGATCCAGACCATCACGTGTCACTCAAAGTAGCATTCAAGATTTTAAAACTCTATACATAGATTAGATTGTTAGCAGGGGAAGACCTTAACACCACATTTTTCCAAGAATCAAATGAGATTTTTGTAACTATTGCTATTATTAGTTTTGTTTCTATGATGACATAGAAGAAGACTTTGTTAATCTGTAATGACCCTTTATCTGATCTAGCTGCAAATAAAAGCAGGCTCTTGTCCTAATAAAATTCAAAATGTTATATCAGGGTTTATTACTGTAGAGATCCACTGGTCCTTAAATAACATGCCTAACACGAAAGTCAACATGAGCTTCCATTTTGCATTTTGGTTAATATTAACCAATAGGTGTGTGTGCATTGCTCAATATAGAAATAAGATCAGTGAGTCATACGGGAATAGAAAGGGACTTTTCATTTCCGGCTGCTTCTGGAACTTTATATATCAACTCATCTTTGAACTATATTGTCTTTGATGAAACACACAGCAAGACAAACAGCACTAAGCTTTAGTGTTTATTTATTTGAAGGCCAAACACTTGAGAAAACGTCCAGTGTATGTGAGTAAATACAATTATTTATTTAATCAAACATTTCAGATTATCTTTGCAAATGAAATTCCCACATCTGGTTTTTGGAACCTGAGCTTGAGAGCCGATATGGTTTGTTTATTTTAAATTGTTCTGTAATCATAGAGGGCTTGTATGAGGTACCGGGGAATTTATGTTGTTATCTATGCTCTCTTCAAAGACAAAATGCTACTTTGACAAAAACAGTGTTTGATGATTAAGTTCAGAGCCAACGAATAAACATAATTACACAAACCACCTAAATAATTGAGGCAGCATTAGACAAGCAACTCTCCTCTTCTGCATTGTGAAATTACTGTTTTTGACAAAGGAGTAGGGTTGGGTACCGAGAACCGGTTCCGATCCAACGGCATCATTTAGACATGTGAATTTCGGTTCCGCTTTTCGATGCCTGAGGAAATGTTTCTCGCCGCTCTCCGTAGCCTTCTGTATGACTGCGGCGGGGCGGGAAATGTAGCGTTGTACCTACACTTCCTACACTTACACCTACACTTGAGCAAGGAGAGAAAAACACTTCTTATTTCTTCAATCTTGAAAAGCAAAGACAAGTGAAAAAGAAAATCCAAAAACTGAGTGTTAATGATGTCACTATTGAAAATCAAGACCAGATAAACGAAGAAATTAGAATTTTTTTTTATAGCAATTTATATAACTCAAAGTTTTCTAAAGAAAATTGTGATAACTTTTTTAGTAAAATTACAGAATTCAAAAAGACAATAGATGATCCTTTTAAACAGTATATGGACGATCGACTAAAAATGTAAGAATTAGATAGTGCATTACTGCAAATGTCTGGTGGCAAATCACCAGGGCTGGACGGTATAACCATAGAGTTTTACAAATATTTTTGGTCAGATGTGCGAAAAATGCTTTATAAGGCTTTCACAGATTGCATTTCAGCAGGAAACATTTCTATAAAGATTTGCAATGACATTTCCAAATGGTTATTATTTTAAGCTTAATGCCTCTCAAATGTTTTTGTGCCTTTATGCTTTTTTTTCTCTCCCCCCTGGCTCATGGATATATTATGTTTGTCTTATTGTGAATGAATGTCTTGCACTTATGTTGATAAGTTGATGATATCCTCACCGAGCTTTTGTATGTTTTAAAAATGTTCAATAAAACATTTATAAAAAATGTTTTATTAATTAAAAAAACCTACACTTCCTACAGCGTAACCTGAGACCAGGGCCGGCCCGTTGCACTGGCTTTATAGATGTTTGCCTAGGGAGCCAGTTCTGTGGAAGCGCTGCGCTGACAGCTCTGGGAGGGAAAAAAAAGGTTTTGACCGTTGGTGCTCATCCTAATTTTCGGACTTGATGTAACAACATTCATAATTAAGTAAATGTAACACCCTTTTCACCCCAGTTAGACGTTTCATTTGCCCTGTACGATGGGCGCTGCAAGTGATGAAAATGGGGGATGTTGGCTTATCTGGCACCCGCAGCTCATAGCCAAAGTGCGAGTGAGCGAGGGAGAAAGGGAGGGTGCACTGGAACCGGCGCTGTTTTTAGTAGCATCTGGTGCTAGCTGCTCTAACGGAAGAAGAAGATGTTTCTCCAATGATGTGGAGGGAGAGTCCTCTCCAGTCAGACTGAGTGGCTGATAACTACAGCTCAGTGAGGTAAAGGACTCTTGAGTGTTTAGATAGTTCACTTTAGTCTAAGTTATCTCAGTGGGTCTCAAACGTTTTGATCACAATTTATGTAAACACATATTTCCAAGGCACTCCTTTATAATTATTGGGATAAAACAGGTTTCAAATCATTCCAATGTCTACTATAGGACAGTAAACCAGACATATCGTTTTAAACTGGAGAGATACAAAAAATATGCATAAATAAAATAGTAAAACAGGATATGAATGAACAACAAAAATAAAATAAGTTACATATTTGTTATTGGCTATGGTAGGTTACTGGTTATGTTCACATACTTATTTGATTATTAAAATGTAAACCGATCTTTTTCATATGGGTGTTTAGAGTTGTACCCCCTAGATCAGGGATGGGCAACTTTGATGGTGGTGGGGGCCACATCATTGATGTACTGGCCACCAGGGGGCCGCAGATTCACTTGGAACACACACACACACACACACACACACACACACACACACACACACACACAAATGTCATGTGTTGTATGTAATTATTAACAAATATACTAAGTCTGACATCTTCATTGACATTTTACAATCAAAGGGAACATCCCCCCAAAATGGGAAGATCCTCTAATAAGCTCACTAAACAAATATCAGAAATGTTATTTCATTTTTACAAGTGGCATGTTTGTATTGAACAGGTTATTAAACAGTGGAATACAACTATTTTAAACTATTGGAAAGCACGGAAAATGTGTGTGTATTGAGATTAACCATTAGATGACATACACATGAAGTCATGAACACTAACCCAGACATTAGTTGTCTAACTTGAACCTAAAACACTTGTAGCCAGTCTCTGCATTCCCCTTATTCCACAATAAGGGGAATGTCAACACAGACACCTGTCAGCCCGCACTCTGCTGTTCCTCAGCACCACTCCCCTCCCGCTGAAATTATGAATGCAAAGCGTAGTAATCATAGATAACATGGCAGGGTCCGTGACAGTTAGTTTTCATCTGATTTCAAATAAACAAAGTCTTGGTTTTAAGAATATTAAACTTGTTTCGCCAAATTCAGATGATAAAAACAACTTTTAAGCTTGTAAAGGCATAATTACAAGAGGCAACTTAATGTCACAGCAGGCATAACAACAGCCAGTGTTTCTTGTGAGGGTTTCCCCGGGAAACAAACACAATACACACAAATGCGTCACAGATTATTTCGCGGTATTTTAAATCATCGACGCAGCTCACGACGTAACTAGTGGACGGTATCAGTACTACAAGTAAAAATTAAAATATATATATATATTTTTTAAATTACATTTTTTTTTATTAATTACGTTGTTTATAAATTAATCTGAGGGCCGCAAAAAGAGGAGGTGGGGCCGCATGCGGCCCGCGGGACGCCATTTGCCCATCCCTGCCCTAGATCTAGTCTCTAGTAATTCTGCTTAAAGTGCACCAGATTTAAGCATTTTACTTCAAAAATGTTCAAACATTTCTTCCCGGTATGCCTGAGAAGGCAGATATGCTTGTTTTTCTCAACAAGAACTGTTTTTAAATGGGGGGTGGGTTTCCTTTAAAAGTTGGACTGTTGCACTGTTGTAGCTTCAGTGGTTCTCAGGTTACAGTTACATAGCAGTGAATATAAACAGACTGATTAATGTGAATATTACTGTAAACCAGGGGTAGGGAACCTTTTTCCTCTCAAGGGCCATTTCAATGTTTCCAACATCCTCCGAGGGCCGTACAAATGATTGACCTCTGCTTAAAAATACTAAAATCACAGCCCATTCATTTGGCCTTTCTTTCATGCTGTGCAAAGAAAAAGCAACCTCTTATGCCTTTATCTGAATGTCTTTCATGTTTGTAAAGCACCTTGAATTGCCTGGTGCTGAAAGGTGCTATATAAATAAACTTGCCTTGCCTTGCCTTAATCCAGATATTTTACCATGACTCACGCATGCATGCACGTGCACGGTTGTGGCATGACCACCAAAACAGAAAGATTTGGACACAAGATGTGTCCAAATGTATTTAGTTTCCTATCCATGTGGACATGATTTAAGTGGGGGGGGGGACCTAATTTCCTCAGGGAGGTCCGGGGGGCATGCTCCCCCGGGAAGATTTTTTGTTAAATATTAGGGTTAAAAGCATCAATCTGGTGCACTTTGAGAGCAAAATTAGGAGATATGGACACATCTCTCAACACCCATATGAAACAGAACTGTAAGCTGATTTATTTTTCTTTATGGATATTTTACAAATCACTCCCCTTTCAAACTGTATTCTTGTTTACAACTTTTTTTTTACTGTCATATAGTATTTTATACCTGTTTACTTTATTCTCTTATTTTTTTATAACTATAATGATCATACAAAGATGTGCATTTACCTCACTGGTTGGAGAAATAGCTTCTTATATTCGTTATTATAGCTATAGCTAACCAGATGCTAATAACAACAAAGTTATTGACTGTCTGTATGATCAGTATGTCAGATGAACAGATCGCCACTGGGCTTTCAACTAAGACACAGCCAAGCAAAAACTGCGGCATGTGTACGCCTCCTTATGGGTTCTGCAATTTTTGGAAGTGCCGGAGCCGCGTTTTGGTGCTCTCCGTCAGCACTGCACCCCTGTCAGGCGAGACATATACCACGTGATGACAGTTAGGCTCGTGTTGTGTTCAAGGACCCTGACCATGGCCAGGAAAAACAGGCACTCGCTTGTTTAATTATTTGGCGGTCGAGATTTCTTTAATTTTTTTCTTTTTTGCGTGTGTTTATAAATTACCTCGAGGGCCGTACCAAATTGTCTCGCGGGCCGGATACGGCCCGGGGCCGCAGGTTCCCCACCCCTGCTGTAAACTAACCTGTGTAAAAGTTTCTCGAATAAATGTAATTTTTTTTTGGTGGAAGAAGCATGTATCATTTTTTTTACCCTGCCCCTCAAAGAATCGGAATTGAGAACCGTTAAGAATCGGAATCGGAATCAGAATCGTGGAAATTCAAACGATACCCAACCCTACAAAGGAGTGGTGGCTTTAAAAGGGGGATGGAGCAATATTAGGGTTTTAGTTCGCCAACATAAAAGGATGTCGAGCACAAAAGTGGAGAATACTTTCTCAATATAATGTACATTTAAACTGATAGCGTTGGCCTTTTTTTAGGTTGCTAAAATATATATTTTCTGCTGCCCAAAAACTCTGTAGTGCATTACTTAGGTCCTGTGTCTATAGTCCAACCTTTTTCCACTTGACACCCTGTATTCTACTTTAGGTATTACACTGACTATGTACCTCATACAACCCAAATTCAAAACGTCCTATCTTCGGTCCCAATTATGTGGTTATTTAAACAAATATTCCTTCATAATTCGTTATGTATCAGCAGGAGTGTTTCTTTTGTTGACCATGGTCACATCGTCAAAATGAATTGCTTAATAACTTGTCAGTGATATAAAAACAGAGAACTAACTTGATCAACTGTTTCTGTAACCTTTTATGTTTTGAGTTCCGTTTTTTTCTTTTTTCTTTGGAATAGGATAAAAATGGAACCAGGGGTGAGGAGTGAGGTCATTCTCTCAGTTTACATCATATCCTTTCTCCTTGGCCTCCCAACAAACCTTGTGGCTCTCTACGCCTTCAGCGTCAAGATCAACTCCAAGCCCGTTTTAACAGACATCCTGCTTCTCAATCTGACGGTCTCTGACCTGCTCTTTCTGATCATCCTTCCTCTCAAGATGCATGAGGCAGTGTCAGGCATGCAATGGCATTTATCCAGCGTCCTGTGCTCCATCACCTCCTTTATCTTCTTCTCAACAATCTACAGCAGCTCCTTGCTGCTAATGGCAGTCAGTGTGGTTCGCTACATTGCACTAGCTTTCCCCGTCACCTATCATAAGCTGCAGAAACCTGTGTATGCGATGATTATCAGTGCTGCTATTTGGCTGATTACAACAGCACACTGCAGCATCACTTTTATTACCCAGCATCTACCATCCCTGTCCAGCGAAGACTCCGGTGTTTGCTATGAGAACTTTACGGCGCAGCAGCTGACGATCGTCCTCCCTGTACGTTTGGAGTTTTTCTTCGTGCTCTGCGTAATACCTCTTTTAATTTGTGTTTACTGCTACTTGAGGTGCATCGTTATCCTGTACAGTCGCCCCAGGATATCCCTGAAGCAGAAGCAGAAGGCCATCGGCATGGCCTTGGGGACTCTAGCTGTGTTTCTCATCTGTGTGCTGCCGTACAACATCTCTCACTTAATGAGTTTCTTAGAGGGTGAGAGCCCCAAATGGAGGCACTACACCTTGCTGCTTAGCACCTTCAACACCTGTATTGATCCCATCATCTTCTACTTTTCCTCCTCCACTTTCCAGGGCATTGGTAAAAAGTTGATTTTCAAGAAGTGTGTATTCACTGTTTTAGGAAAACAGCCCACTAACTCTAGCTAAGTCTATAATACAACACCTCCAGCTGAAATATTCTTGTTGTATTGTATATAATGATTATTATTTTGGAATTTGTTATGCTTTACAGATTGCTTTAATAGTTCAGTTCCTTAATGAAACCACGTCTCACATGGTTTGCTGTTAATAAGTAACACAATATTATTTTAAGATTATAACATCCTGCTCAAAGGGTATGACCTGCTTTCCATAACAAAACATTGACAAAACCACAAGTTATCTTTGGTGCATAAGCAAATTCCAAATTTTATTATTTTACAGTTAATTCTCAATTTTCGAAAGGGAATTGTTATTCTTTGCACCCTTGAGACATTATTTCCTGTCTACTTTAACGTGGGCCTGCAACTCTTCTGCACTCGTGCATTCTGTAGGCACACATGTAGAATATACCTGCAAAACAAAACATAGGTCATGTTACCACAAGTTAATGGCACTATAACAATCTGTTGTCCTGTAATACACAATGTTTGACAGCAAGACATATTCTCTTGTGTTAAAGTTACTGATGTGTGAGACTGAAAACTGTATTGTTAGCATTTAAGTGCAAAATAAAAGCTAAAAAGTCTGTAGTAACCAACAATTTCTGTAAATAAAATAAAAAGTGTTTGTGTGCTGAGCTGAGCTGTTAATTAAGGTTTATAACGTTTTCTCTGTGTGCAAATAACAATGTAATATTTTTTTTAAAAGAGTCAAACTGATATAGAAAGTAGTTACACCAACTTTACTGCACTATTTCATTTGAACAAACCGGCAAAGAAGTTCATGAGCAGTGCCACCCAGCCTAGTATGTAGGACCAAGAGAAGCGCCAGTCCCCAAAGCGCTTGCCCAGGAAGTTCACAGTCACTCCAGTGTAAATGGCCATTGCAAGCAGAACAAAGAGAGCTGACATATTGGGCAGAGAGTGACACATATTAAAATAATATCCATAAAAGTTAAGTTCATCTCAGTTGGAAGTTGGAAGAGTTTCAATAGCAGGCGTAGTAAACTTTATTGATATACAAATTAAATAATAATGGCAGATGTGATGAAAAAAAAGATGACGTAATTTGGTTGATTGTATCCTTGACTCACTTGAAACAAAGAACATGATCCCAGCAGCAAATGAGCGGTTGAACCTCTCAAAGGCCGAAAAGTGGGCAAATGAGAGGATTCCTGCGATGATGCCAGCAAAGCATGACATGGCAGAAAGGATCATGAAAGCACGAGTGGCATTCCAGTAGGCTGTAGGAGAGAGAACGAAGATATGATATAGAATATTATGTTAACCATGAACAGTTTCATACTAAAATGTACTCGGGGTCATTTGAAACTCGCTAGAAATTAAACTGACCAATTTAACTCCAGACACATCCAAACTACGAAATGTTGTTATGAAGTGTTATAAACAAGCCTGTCACTTACTGTTAAACAGAATGATAATTTTAAACTTTTAAAAGGGTTTTATTGATTTTACTTCAGTAAGATGCTATTCCTTTTTTGTATACTATATTATTGCAGTATTTAAATGTGTAGCCAGATATGAATGTTCAAGGAATAGTTACATCAGTCCACCACTAAAACATTTTTGAACATTTGATCATTAGGCCAAAATGTAACTTTAACAATACCTTTCGACCAAATACCTACAAAACTAATAACTTTCCTATCAGCCTCATCTTTTCTTTGTATTAAGTCATTATAAGCTAATTTTAGCATGCTAAAAAGCTGGTTAACTTGTTACATTACACATGCTTATCACCATTACATTAGCATTGTCCTTGTGAACATGCTAGCATGCTGACATTAGCATTAAACTAAATACAGCTTTATTTATTCTTTATTGTTACTCTTAAAAGGTAAAATATGTGTTCCACCATTGTTGCTGTCGTTCTACTCGGCCTGGAAGTCATCAAAGTCACCTAATAAAGGTGAGTTATTGATTCAGGGAGACAGAAGGGACTTATTAGGGGAAGAGGAATGTATTTCCCACTTACCAATGCTGTCAGTCTGCATGTAACACTTGCCAGACATGCAGTACCTCCACAGGCCCTGGTGGGCAAAGCTGCCGGACAGACGGTACTGCATCCAGTAGTCTGTGGCTGCGGACACCACCAACAGGATGTTTCCCACAATGGCACAAAAGAGGCCCCCTCCCATGAAGCTGTGCATCATGAGTGACTCTAGGAAAGTGGTCTAGGCTTTATGCACTGTGCAGGAGAAAAACAAGATGGAAGTCAGTGTTGCAAGTGTACTTGTAGCAATATCATGAGTCTTTTTAACATGGTTTGTAGCTTTAGTCTTAATGCTTTTTCAGTAGGAGATGTATTAAAGAGACAGGAATGGCCTGAGGAGAGGATGCAGAGGCAGGACAAAAGTGTAGTCAGTCTGCTGTGATATGGGCCAACACCGCCACAGGTGAAAATGGGGGCTTATCGTTGAGCTACAGTTAAAACACCACCATTTTAGTATTTAATGAAGGGAAGACGTTGATTTACATTTCCTATTCAGAATTACCATGCAGGCCTAGGAGCTTAAAACAAAATGTTCACTGCCACATACCATTAACTCCAATCATTCACATCAATCACAACTTCCTGGCAGCAGTGTTTACCACAACATTTCCTCAAATACCGACTCATTTTGGTAGACTCTTTGTGACCTTTGAGTCAGAGATGTGGTTCAGCAATATGCAATATCATTCAAGGAGGAAGCTGCCCAAATATACACGAGGATGTTAGAGCTATAGTCTAGCTGTGTTTGCCTATCCCTGAGAGCTGCTGGACTGGACAGAGTAATCATACTAACAATACATTTAGCTCATATGGACTCTCTCTCTATCTGTTTGAACATGCTTTTCACACTAACTGAATATGTCAATTACCTAGACCAACCACATGAAACCCAAATCAGCAAATAGCTGAAGAAAATATGAAAGATAATAGAGGATACAAGTAAAACCACAAATTAAATATTGAACAAGGGTCTCAAACATAAGCTATAGCTTAAAAGAAAGAGGTCACTTTTGAGAAATGTGTCCAACTCCTAAAAGATATCCCTTAGGTTAAACCATTTCTCCTGTGAAGCTGCACAGACCGTAACTGATGTTTTAAGCATGACAACAAAAGATTGATATGAAATGGCAAAAGAAATGAGCTCTTCACAGCAGAACATGTAAAACATCTGTTCCAATGGTATCCCTTTAGCTCTGAGCTTTCAGAGATAACATGCATCATCAATACTCTTGTGGAGGGGTGTGAACAGCTTAGATTTCTCTGTACACATGAAAGGAACCAGAAAAATGGCAAAGAACCATGAGAAATGTATCAAGTAATAAACAAAAACAATTTAAGCATCACACATTTACGCAAAAAGGCACATTGAATGTGGATAATGCGAGCTATGTATTGAAAGCCTGTCACTCTCACATGGTGGAGGCCCTCTAGGCCCACCTGTAAGATATACACTTTCTGGTTAACATGTTCTGATATGATATTTATTATTTGTATCCCACATCTAAGTGGCAGCAGCAATTAACAAACAACCCAACATCATCTTACCTGAATTTCTCAGGATAAATTAATCGTCTTAAGTACCAGCTTTTCCTCAGGGAAAGAGTAAGAGAGAGTGCAAGCTGGGAGAGAGCGAAACGTCAAAGAGGAATCCCTAGCCTGAACTCCAAAAAGTTATCCCCTCCACTTTTCTGTTGATGGAGGCACAATCCTCTAAAACAATCAGCACAGAACAAATGCACTTGAGCTGGTGGGCCAAAAGTCACGTGACTCTTTCACACTGAACTACATGGGAGTATTTTGGGGGGCGAGGGGAGGGTGATGGATGGTGATGGGGGAGGGTGTGGTATACGAGGGCGCTGCACTACAGTCCCCGTCTGTTGTTCTATATGGCATTCTGGAACTGTGGATATGCAAAGGCTTGCAGTACTGCACCGGTCAATGGAACATGCTGAAGCGCACACTTTCTTTCACTGTGGCTGGGGTGTGGTTACGGGGACACGCTTACAACAGACCCATGACCAAAGAGCTGCTTAAAAAACAGAGTGCTTGACATGTTCACTCTGAATATGTAACACCATTGCAGAAACACTGACAGTAAAAGGCTGCCAAATACTGAATAAGAAAAAGTGTTCATATAATGCTATATTTGGCATGCATATAATAACACAATAGTACACACGTAGCAATGTTATTCACACAACTTCATTAAAGCATTAACAGCTGCTATGATGGATGGGTTATTTGAGGTTATTAAAGTAATTTGAGCACAGGTAATTACGTGTCAGATGGTCTGTGTTAATATTCAGGAAAATGCCCTCTGGGACACCTGAGCAGTGATTCCATCTTTTGTAAGTAACTACCTAATTATTCCACACAAGGGATTTTTGTAGGTAATTAGATTTAGAAGACAATGCAATAAGCATACCCTGCTTGATAACGAATAATGCAAAAGATAAAAACACAAGGTACCAGGCTTATTTCTAAGGTGGACGCATGAAAAAAGTCTCATATTAGGAAAACTAAAACAGCATTATCTTTAAACTGCACATATCTATTTTGGGTTTGGGGTACATTAGAACTCTAGCAGTAAAGTATCGTTCTTACTTTTGTGGTTAGTATGTGTACCTTACTGACTCATTCTCCTACACTTCAGCTTCCTCATTTTGCCCTTTACCAAAGTGATCTTAAAAAACAAACAAAAAAACAACTCAAATATGGTGAGTGGGTTGTTTTTATATCGACTGTTCAGGTAAAATCTGTAATCTGCATTTGTCCATTGGTGGTGTAGAAATATTTAAATAGAGATGGAATGAAACAAAGCACCAAGTAAAATCCTCCACATGAAAATCACCTATTATATTAAATAATAAATGTGCATGGTATGATGGCTGGTTATCTGAGACATGAGAAAGAGAAAGACACCGGTGTGTCAAGAATCAGGTATAACCTTTACTGACCTCCACAGGAAGCAGCTGTACATATCACAAGTATGTGGTAAATGATCTTGCAACCCATTTCGAGGTAGACCAATTTATCTTCAATGTCACACTTTCCTCAACTATCCTCATTGAACCATCCCACGGTGCGCTATTTCCTTTTTGAAAGTGTAAGATAAACACTAGCAGCATTAGGAAACATTGATAACTTTTTCTTAACATTCAGTGGCGGTCAGTAGGGGTTATTACATATACCAATGTGTTTGGAGTTATTTAGGCTTTTACCATTCCTGTGTTTTATATTTGTTAGTGTTGCATCCCTGTGGATTGAGCCTTTCAAATGATTTGGCTAATAACATAATTTCATATATTTAGCCGTGCAGCATTGTCAATTCAATTGTCAAGTATTTTTATATCATTGATGTTACCAACAGCTATTCAGAATCTTTATGTGATGGGATGTGTTTAGCACTGCCCAATAGCACCATCTGCTGCACTTATAAGGCATCCGATCACCATGATGGAAACATATTTTGAATATGTTTTTCCTCTCAACAGAAGATGGATCAGGGAAAAACATGTACTGTCTCTCAGTCATAGGTCATACTGGGCACTGTTTACCGGTTGGCCTGCTGCTGTCAGTGAAGCCTTTCCATGATCCTCCACTCTGTCTCCCACAGGAGAGGCAGGGAAGAGGTGAGGACCGGGCGCGTCTGATCTCATGGGTCAACCTGAAAACACCTCCCTCTGTGGGCTCCCGGCTGAGGAATCAAAGGTTTAGTTGCTGTTCCTGTTTCAAATACTACTGCACTATAAAACATTCAAAAGCAAGGGATCATCAAGTGTGTGTGTGTGTGTGTGTGTGTGTGTGTGTGTGTGTGTGTGTGTGTGTGTGTGTGTGTGTGTGTGTGTGTGTGTGTGTGTGTGTGAAGACATGGGATTAACTTGGGGACCGCTGAGTTTACATTATTTTTCTATATTTAATATTAAGGTTATTTGTGTATCTAATTCCACATTGCTTTGAAAATGTACATTTGTTTTGTATGTGTGACTGCTTTGGTGGAAGTGCTTTCCAATGTCAACAAAATATTTCAGTTTCAATATGAATTTAATTGTGTAGTGTCTCCTCCACTTGAACTTACAGTGGGGAAAAAAGGTCAAAATTAATTAAATATGTCCCAACAAATCAGGATTTCGAATATCTATTTGAAAAGAGAGAATTAACTTTTATGCCCTTGGACACTTTTTTTTGCTGGACTGTCTCGTTAGTGATCATCGAGTGTCTCTTACTACAGGGGGCAATGTTGAGCAGTTGAGCTACCTGCAAATGCCTCCTTTGTTGTGTGGTTGTGTGCTGCTGTGGATTTTTTAAAAAGGTGCAGTGATAGTACTGAGAAGGATCTTGGAATACTGATAACACAGAACGAGGGGTGATCCAAGGACACACTGTGAAGTTAGCTTCCTGAGAAACTCTTCAATTCACCGAGCATCACATCACTGGAAACTGAGAGGAGGCTGATCAAAGAGCAAGCAAGTGAAAGAGAATAATAGGATGTAATGGTAAGACACACTGTGGGTATAGCATGATGATCAGCACAACAGAGAATTATGGAGGAAAATAAAACAGATCGGACATCTTTACAAAGGCTTTGTGTTTATCCATCAGCCCATGGCAAGGGGTGATGCAACATACAGCAGCAGAACACAGAAATGAGGGTAAGCATTAACATAATGCAGCCTATAGTTACTCTAATAAGCTTCTCATGCATTTCAAGTGTAAACATGTTTTACATATTTAACATTTAATTGCATTTGTAATTGAATATTATATTGTAAAACAGGGTTACCTTGGCAGTTGTTTTCCCCAGCCATGTCTTGTGTGGTGCTGCAGAAACTTGGTTGTTCTGGATCAAATGAAAGAATAATCACAAGATTACTTTAATAACTCAAGATATGGAAACACATTATCAAATCATGCGTGTTGTTGACTGAAAGGAACATCTGTATCAGTCTATAAACCATATGGAAACATTTGAAAGTACGTAGGGAGCAGTCTCTAAAACAGTTTTAAGATTATAGAATTATAGATTATTGCAACATGCTGAAAAAGGGAATGTAGAGACAGGTATTACTAGCCTACATGTCGAGATTTAACCCAACACAATTTGTGACAGGATGTATGAAAAACCTTAACACACAAATATAACAAATCCAGAAAGTAAATATGTATACTTGCATGATGAAGCAAGTGAAATTGCCACTTTAATTCAGGTCTTAAATACACATGATCACTGGGATACATGTTTGCTGTTGCAGCACACATTCAAATAATACCTTGTTTATTATTCCATAAATGTAAGTGTTAGACGTTAAGTTTAACTAACTGTTAATGTGCCTTTTTTTAAACTTACATATTGATACTGCAATTTATTTTCAAAGAAATGCAAAAATCAATTGCAGCCCTAAAATAAACCTAAATCAAAAGCATTGCCTTCATCCGTGAGATGATGAAGCGTTGTGCGTTTTGGTCCATTAGGTTCTGAGTGTCCAAGACGAACAGCATGTTGTAAAGTGATAGCAAAGAGGAACGAAACATTTCAGGTTCTCTTCATATAAAGTTGAATAAATGTACAGGCATGGCGTATACTTAGATTTATTATGACTACATACATTACAAATTAATGAGAGTTTAAAATTGCAGATTATACAGGAAGGTAGAACAAAAACACAGAATATTCACTGAAATAAATATAAGATCGATTCGAGTAATTCAAATATAGAAAAAAAATATCATACAATAAAACATTAGATATAAAATATAGTTAAAAAAATAATATAGACATCAAACAGTTGTAGCAACTCTGACAGGAGCTGGAGGGACAAATGTGGGGAGAGCCATCGATCTCTCAGAGGGAGTCTGAAACAACAAACACACAGGTTATCTACTACTAAGCAACACATATGGACCAGAAGCAGCATTTGTCTGCTTATGCATCTTTTATTAGAAGGTTTACCAGGTTTAATCTGTTGTAGTCAGGGGGAGACTTCAGCCCTCCTGTCAGCAGGATGTGAGGGGTCGTTTCTGCTTGGGTTGTTATTGCCTGCGAGAGAAAAGAAAGACATTGAAACAACCGGCCGAGAGACAGGAGCAGTATTCATTGCATCATTAGCCCTTCATGATTCAAGATTAAACAGATTCTGCTATCTCATAATGATAGCATTATAAGGGTCTTGGGTGAGGAGCTCACAAACAGAGCCATTAGAGAATTACAATAAATGACGTGGGATAAAACCAATAGGATCAAAAACAAACAAAAACATGATAGCAAGAATACACCCCAAGTTGTTCAGACAAAGAAGAACTTCATACCCTGTAACAAGACTACAACTTAAATATATAACATTCTATATTATGCATGATAAGGAGTGTATGGCATGTATATACATAACTTAATGTGCCCTACAAACTCCTCATTGGTAGTCTTTAATTATGTTTTAGTACAATTATTCTAACCTTCTCAACTGCTCTGGACACTGGATATCTTATCTTCCGCCCTACAAAACAGAGGGAAGAAGGTCCAAATGTGATATTTCACCCGGTTTAAAAATAGATCGGTATTTTTTGCAAAGCCATCACCTACTTTTGTTCTTGTCTGAGTGGACACAGAAGTAAATGGCGATGCCCAGCAGGACGATGAAGAGCAGACTGCAGGGGATTCCAGCTGCGATGCCCACGATGGCAGCTCTACTCAGCCCTTCCCCTAGTATCACCATCACAACAAGTAGGCAATAAAAGGTACTATAGAAAGAAAAGATGATTTCATTAAAACACACTAACTGATCGAGCCATACCTGGACCAATTCTCTGGACCTCAGACGGCTCTCCTTCCGTCATAAGAGCTCTAGGGATGACTCGAAATCTGTACGTCAAGCTGGGATCGAGGAAAAAGATGTCCACACTCCTGACCGAGCCAGGTTTCTGCTGGATGGTTTGAAACACGTCTGCACTGCCTCTCCTCTGGGTGCCGCTACGACTTTTGTTCGGAAGGTATGGTCCTTTCATTTGGATGTCAAACCCTATGCACAAAGCACATGCAATTATGTTTTGTTTGATACATCACAAAAGTGGTGCCACATTACACACCTTTTTAATGAGGAAAACTAAGGTGTTATTTGATGTACATATAAAAATAGATAAGTACTTTATTGATACCAATTTGGGAAATGTTTGCGTTGGAGCAGCATAAAAGACACAAGTCAATAAGATAAATTAAGACACAATAAATAAAAAGTCCAACATATTTCAGAAATAGAAATAAAATAGCATTAAAAATAAACTAGCTGAGAGGGAGACGAAACAAATGCTGACATTTGCCATTTGCAGCACTTTGTTCCTTTAATTATTTTTAGGCTTCACACATTACACAATATTTACACCCCTATGCTCCATGTTGTCTGTTTTCAACTGTGTGGAGTTCTGCTGAGATGTACATATTCAAAACAGGAACGTTGGGTTGGTGTGTGTGTGCTGTTCAAAGATTTTCTTGTGAGAAAAAAATGAACCTGGAGAATCACTGCTTTACCTGTAACGACAGAGGTAGGCGGGACCTCCCAGGTCAACGTGACGATGGTGCCGTTGAGATTACGGAACAAACTGAAATCTGAGATGGATGGTCCTGGAAAGAGGGATTGTGAGCAAGGGGCGATCAAGAGAGGGCACGAGAGAGGGGGGATAACAAGACTAGAGGGCTTTGTTCGACAGAGAAAGAGCAATGTCAGGTATTCCTTAGCTCTGAGGGCCCGTTGTTTTTTACTTTTGTAATTTTGCAAGTGTTTCATATCAGAAGCTGAAGGCAACAGAATCCTTACAGTATTTAAAAAAAACATAACATAAATTAGTGTGTGGCAGAAGACCACACTATCAATATAACAATATAAACATTTGAACAACACCTTCATATCAAAAGCAATCATTTCCTATTTTTTTTTTATATTAACAATTAGTCTGCTGATTGTTTCCCTGTTTTAACAATTCAAAAGTTTGGTCTGCAACATGCCAACAAGAGGTGCCCACAATGCATCTTAAGAGTCCTCAAGCCCAGGGTGACTTATTTAAATCTATGTATGTTTGGCAGTCAAACGTATATAGATTTATATCACAGGAGTTACTTAAGAAATTACTTTTAATTTCAAAATAATTCTTATAATCTGAATTGTTACCGATTCATTTTACATTGATCAGGAAGATGATTGATTAACAATTTCATTCCTTTTCTGTATCTATCTATTATTTCCCCTTCAGAGTGTCAAATTACGTATTCACTTATTAGCAGCATTTCAATGTTTTAGTTGTTCAATTTAGGGCTACATTTTTGCATTTACATATTGACATATTTAATATATTCATGTTTAACCTTCTAAAAATGCCACCTGAAATAGTTGTTAATGTTTTACTTATAAAATAGTCAAATTACATGAATATAATGAATCAAAAATACAAGAACCTGCAAACTGCATGTCCTACAGTACTTCAGTAAGTATCTGGAGTTTTACCACAGCTTCATTTGACAGCAGCCACACTGCACCTTGTAAGTGCACTTCCCTCCTCTGGCTGCCCAGTGGGTTGCTGCAGGAGCAGGTGTAGTTCTGGAGGATGAAGTTGCTGACATTGTAATCCCGAATCTGGAGCTGTGTGGCATTGCTGCTGATCTGGTATGTTGTTCCCGCGGCGACGGTCTCGCTGCCTTGGGACCAGGACACCACAGCTTCAGGCGAGGCCTCACTCACACACTCGATGGTGACCACTATTTTGCCATCAGAGGAAACTCTGGTCATCAAATAAGGCAGGAACTTCATTGGACTACCTGGGGAACAAAATAATGTTGTTCTGGGCTGGCCACTAACTTCTCTAATGAACACACAAAGTGACATTTTTGTAAGAACCAAATACTGGCTTCTTTATCTGAAAACGTAAGACTTACTTGCAGTCACCCTGCACTGATTCTGTTCCACTGGGTGGTCTGCCATGCAGGCGACAGTTTTCCCGTTGAGGTTATCTGAGGCGTTGAAGGTCAGGCTGAAGGTCTCCGCTCCGCTGCTGGTGTTGCTCAGTGTTGGGAAAGAAAGCACGGCCTGTGGGGTTCCCCCCGGCCACATACAGTAGTACTGCAGATTGACGTTATTTACCGACTGCACCGAGCACATCGGGTTGCCTGACGGTCTCTCTGTCCAAAGGAAAAGACATTATTAAAATGAACCAGGCATTCAGTCAAATGTGGGTAAATATAAACAGATGTTATTCAGACAAGCATGCGGAGTCGGCGCCATGTATTTGCAGGAACTTAAAGTTGTCCTAATTATTGTAATTTCAGCCATCTTCTTTTACAGTAGGTGCAAAGATAGTAGACTGCAATCTCATAGCTCTACTAAAGATATTAAAACACTATCCTTGAAGTATATATATATATAAGATTGTAATGTAGCGATATGCAATTCAAAACAGACAGTTCTGTTATTTTCAGAAATGTTGATACAAGTTGAAACAGTCCTTTCAAATGCTCACCAAAAAAGGTAAAATCATGCTTTAGACTTACCATAAACTTTTAAAATGATGTTCATTTGAAGCTTTTCTTTAGACTGCTCAGTGACCAGCGTGCACGTATAAGTGCCTGCTTGATTGGTCTGCACATTTGTTAGATTTAAGACTCCGTTGAGTTGATCAGGAATCTGACTACCGAAGTCCCACTTGGCAGTCGGCAGTGGGAACCCTTCAGCTTTGCAGGAAACGCTCAGCGTATCTCCTGATAAATAGAAAGGCTGAGCTGGAAGAGCCTCCAGTATTGGCTTTTCTGGTCCATCTATAAACAGATCACATATAAAAAGAGGAGTCCCATGAGAAGGAGGGGATACTATCAAGGGACAGATCTATACAGACATTTTATTAATCTTACACAGCACGGTGACGTTTATGTGAGTTGTCACACTGCTGAAGGGGTTCTTCAGGAACACCGTGTACCGTCCTGTGTCTCTTCGGTTTAGCCCGTGGATCACAAGGCTCCTCTTCTCCACTGTGTACTGCGAGTTGGAATTTATTTCTATATCATTGAATAACCACATCTGTTGCTGGACCACTCCCTGCAGCATGCCGTACTGAAGGGTGAACAGTTTACGTCCCTCTATGGCAAATTCAGGCTGTGTCAGAATCACACTCTGGATTCTTTCTGTAAAAGAAAAGTATTTAGAAGAACAGTTGGGTGAAGTAATTAGAGCAGGTCAATGTGGTTGTACCCGTTTCACTTTAAAATGCACCAAAAGTACAAAGCACATTTCATTTAGATGGAAAAACTAGACTGAATTGTAAAGATAATAAATAGTGAAACTTTATGAATGCCTGAAAGACTCTCAAAATGCATTTTTGTTTTACTTGAACACATAACACGGTTCATTACACAACCACCAATCAGCAGCCCTGGAGCTGGGAGGAATTCAGAGAAATTGCTTTAGGCATTATTCAGAAATAGCCAATTGAACCATCCCGTTGCCCATAAATATAGCAGTTAAGTTCAAAATAAAGGTTTAGTTAGGAAATGGGTGTGGTCCGAGCGAGGACTCTTCTAATTTAGGGCCCTAGCCTACATTAGCGGCCACTTTAGCTGGTTTGATCCCATCAAAAGATGGTCTATAAAGAAAAAGTGTGAAAGTGTCAGACTGTAGAACATTCAGGTTAATAAAGGTTTAAGTAGACATTAAATGCAAACCCTAAGAGCACACAATCATGTTTCTCACCAAATACTTCCAAAGTGAAAGAAGTCACTGATTTGGCCAGTCCAGATTTTGTCATTTCAAATGTGTAGTTACTGGTATATCCAAGTGGCACATTGACAAAGGTAAGGGATCCCTTTGGCTCAATGTTCAGCACCTTCTTTCTGTCTTCGACTATGTCTGGGGGGACATCAGAGCCAATAGTCCATGTGACGACAGGTAAGTCTCCCATGAGCCAGGTAACAGTTGGGTCATCGGCCCCGGTGAAGGACACAGCCAGAGTCACATTGCTGCCAGCTAAAGCATTCACCAGAGTAGGACCGACAGGAGAGACCACCAGCTGACTGGAAGCACCTGTATAATCAGTTAGAAGGAGGAAATATTCTAAATATTTATCTCTTCGTTCACCAAATCCATGTTACAGAAGGCCTACATGCTATAAATACTGGAAAGTGAATATGGTATGTGTCTGTTCGTCTTACTAAAGTAAGCACACATATCATGTTAAACCTTAACAAAATTAGCAACATGAGAACAATTTAAAGCTAATTTCTTGTGTGGCTCTTAATGACAACCTTATAGTCTAGGTAGGAACAAGCAGAGCAAACATGCCATTTAAATCCAGGAATTTAGTTTTAGGCTTACCTTGAAAAGAAAAGCTAAAAATGGCCAGAAAAACTGCGCAAAATCTCCCAAATCCACCAAGCCACGCCATTTTAGTGAAACAGCCGAAGTTGTTTGTCTGTTTTGAGTTGATTTAAATGTTATATTTCGGCACATGAAAAGCAAAGAAATGTCCTTGGTGTCTTGGACAACGAGACTGAACAGTGTGTGGTCTGCTGTAGCAGGGCGCGTGAGTGGCTCACCTGTGCTGAATCAAAGCCTTTATTGTGCACGTGAGGCCACGCCCCTCATCTAATTTAACATCATAGTTCCGACTTTAATTCTGTTTACCTATAAGCCATTATTACTCTAATATAACGTGACACATGAAGAGACTGATGATTTATTTTTTCAGTTTGAGTATACTATGTAAACATGTTAAGGTCTTCATGCTGGTACCTTTACCACAGCAGTCAATTTGAAAGCAGTGTGAGAAAGTAAACACGTTAAGTCTGTTTAGTGTCTAACATGTTCGATGTTACATTAAATACGCACCTTATTTCTCCTCTGTGTACAAAGATCCGTTTTTAATCAACAGCCCATGTTTTGTGTTGTGTTTAATATAAGAGTGTTCCTAAATGCAAGATGGCTAGCTGCAATACAACCTTGCCATTTAAAATAAAAATGGTCTACTTAGTCCTGCTTCCTTTCACATTTGAAATAAATATTTTCTTTTAAATTTCAAAATAGTCCCACTGTTTTAATTTCATGTCACTTTTACCAAAAGCCATTACATATAAAAATGTAAAAAAGAATGACACAGGTTGTTGTTTTGGTCTGAATGAGAAATTAGATTATCAATTGTTTAACACAAGAATCAAATAATTGAAATGAAAATGACCTGAAATAATTGCTTTATTAAATTGTTGGAGCAGTTTTCTGAAGGTGATTTAGCTTTATGTTCAGTCTGCTGTTTGTGCTGCTGGTGTTTATAACTATTAGCAGGTAAAAGCCCTCAATATGGCACAGTATGATTCAACAGCAACATTATTATACCTTTATGAAAGTAGGATTTAATGCAGGATTTTGTTTAAGACTGAAACAATATGTGTACCAAAAGGATAACTAAGTATTGCTGCATGACTGAACATAACATGCTGCAGAAATCGTTTTCCGGACAAACTATATTTATTTACCATGTTATAGAACAAGAACACCGTCTAACAATGAATACACTAAATCCTCCTTTCTCACCACTCCAACATAAATCGTTCTTTCTTCACAATGTTACCTCAATGTAATCTCTTATACCTGTATACACGTCAAATTCACACCAACAAAAGTGCAACAAAAAAACAGTCACAAGTGTATTTAGATATGAAATAGACTAGCTGCTTTATTGTCATGGTAATGTTCTGTACAATCAACAGATTATTGAGGCGCTTATGGTTCCATTCAGATTCATGACCATCTTCCTTTGCTTGTACTGAGACACACAGTCTTAATCCTGAAACCCTGCTACAATCACACAAGCTTTACAAATCACCAGCAGGCATGACGCTAATCTTGGAAGGAATAATCATCTCGACATGTGTGGGTCCATATTTACAAATATCATTTACAGAAACTGCACCTCATAACATGCGTGACTACAGATTCACAAGATTAAACAGCAGAGTCAAGCAACTGTTGATGAAATGCATTGCTCTGGTAGTGTAATAAAACAGCAGCATGAATTACACCGATAGACAATTCTGTGGTTCCATTATTGCATATAGACAGCTTGTCTTAAGTCCGATTCTGAGCCTGTGATACAGATGAGTTTAGACGTTAAAATGCAGATAAAAGACAAGCTCATTCTTGTGTGGTGGTCTGGGTGGGCTGCAGACAGTGTTTCTCAGTACCTCCCTGCATTTATCAGGAGTCACAATCTCAAACGGAGGGATTAGACTGATGCATAAACTGGTCCTCCGGTCGTGCCTGTGCAATTCAGTCCAGTTATTCATTCAGAGTCCTGCAAGGAGAGAAGACAATGCAGATAGATAGTTACAATCTTTTATTATTAGCTTAGCTTCCGCTTCCACAGTACACAATATAGTCTTTGCCAGAGAAATTAATTAGGTTTTCACGCTGAAGAGATGGTGATATAAAAGGATGTAACAATAATATTCCAAGCAGATAATTGTGTCTTTCCAAACCAGAGGTAACTTTACAGCATATGCACAAACAAGCTGAACATGTATCAAGTAAGTCATAATAAAGAGGAAGATATAGGTTTATTAAGAATAATGATTTGTGCCCACTCAATTGATATAAATATTACAAACTCTTAATGTTACGATATATAGGAAGGATTCTCTCCAAAATGATAGAATCTTTGTTTTTTGCCATAGCTAGAGCCATCTGATATCCTTTGCTGACATAAGAGCTGTGACAAGTAGTTGATTAATTTTTTAGTTGATTAAGGGGAAATTAATCAGCACATCTTTCGATAATCCAAGTTTCTACATCGGCTTGGAGATTGAAACATCTCATTTCCTGTCATCTCTTTATTGGTAGCATCAGGTAAAGGCATCAAATGCACCCCATACACTTGGAAGGCATTTTCTAAGCCATTGTGAATTGTTTGTTACTGAAACTTGAGATCCTTGCTGAAGATGTGTGTTGCAGGGTTTAATAAGTTATAATGATCGAGTTCTTAGGTCAGGCTCTACACTGGTAGATTCAGGGAAACTCACCCTTCTGCCAAGTTGTTCTCCCTGCGTATGCTCCCAAAGCCTCTATATCCTCCCTGCCTCCTTCAGTCTGGCAATCAGGTCGTCCACCGTCTCCACCTTCACCCCCGCCTGTCTTTGGGCAGGCTCGTCCACCCTCAACACTTCCAACCGTGACGTGATGTCCACCCCTAAGTCTGCAGGCTTCACGTTGGCTATCTTCTTCTTCTTGGCTTTCTGAAAGTAGGGAAACACAGGAGTGGGATAAAGAACAGATTCTGTACTATTTGTTTTTAAAAAGTACCTGTCAATCAAACTATGATGAATATTGAATGCTGAATAGAGTGGAGCCCTAAACTGAGCTCCAGGCGTTTTATAGTTTCTGAATAAAATACCAAGGTCATTCCTAAAAACAAGAATATGTCTGGCTTTGTTTCTGCCTCCTGCATTTCTGAACATATTTTCCGGCTACCTACCATGATATTGGGCAGGGTGGCATATCTGGGAGTGTTGAGTCGAAGGTCTGCAGTAATCACTGCTGGTGTGTTGATCTTAACAGTTTCCAGGCCACCATCAATTTCTCTCACTACTTTAATCTTGTCTCCTTCCATTGACAATTCTGATGCAAAAGTACCCTGTAATTATAAGGTAAAGCACAAATACATGACATTAAATACAAACAAAATCATTGTTGCCAAAACAGGAACAGGAACATTTCTGACCATGCTTTGGAAAGAGCGAACAAAAATAGTGTAAGAGAGCCACACTTGGATTGTAACTAATCCTGGGGATATGTGTCTTAAGAATTAACCAATTGACTATAAAATGTCAGGTAACAATTGTAATAATATCCGACTATATATATATCTAAATATAGGTAACTTTGGGGATTAGCTTGTTAAAATTTGATTACGACTATCTACCTATTGAGGCCTCACACAGAAAGCTTACACTGAGAGATAATGTATCAACAAAGAGCTCCATCTATTGGTCAGCCAGTGGAAATTGCCCTCCACTGTCCAAACAGCGTTTGACCTGCTGATCTGTGCAGGATCACTGTAGCTCTTACCGACTCAAACTAGTCTCCGCTTACTTCGATAGAGCAGTCTGTACAGGGGCATAGCCTGACCTCACCACTGCTGCATTACAAGAATTATTAACTGTGTTGATCTAATTTAGAGCAATCCCAAGTAACGGGCTGTTCTTAAGTTAAAACTCACCTGAGGCCAGTCCAGTAAGGCTGCTGTCATCTGACCAGTCTGATTGCAGTCATCATCGATGGCCTACAGGAGCAACACAAGTCATTTCATTACAACAACATTGGTGTGGATGGTTTCATCACCGTATGAGAGCAGGAAGTGTTTTTTTTGTAATAACCTGTTTGCCGAGGATGACGAGTAGAGCATCCTCCTTCTTGGCCAGAGCAGCCATGATCTTAGAGACCTGCAGGGGTCCCAAATTCTCATAGTCTTTGCCAGTCACTTCCACGTGAATGCCACGGTCTGCTCCCATGGCAAGGGCAGTACGGATGGTCTCCTAAGAGAGGGGGGAAAGAAAAGAAAGAACTGGTTTGAATAGAGTTGAAATATTTAGGTTGTGCTGCTCCCCAATTAAAAAAGTTATCAGACCCACAATAACTTAAACACAATATGGTATCTAATAAATGCAACATTTACTTTTTTAAATATCAGTAGGTAATTACAGTATGACTAACTTAACATTGTGGACTATAAATCCTGTATATATATATATATATATATATATTGGTGATTTAAACTATTCTCAGTTTATATACTGTACATTAAATCATTTTTTCTGTATTACAAAAAGCATAATATAAGCAATTATAGGACTGCATTTTGGTTTGGTGATATTTACAAATGATTTACAATAATTGTTATTGTTCTAAAGATAACTGAAACATACGGAAATTAAACATTTAAATAAGCTTTTAAATAAATCAAACCACACTGCCTAATTATGCTAAATGTATGATGATTTTAAAGTAGTACCCTCTAATTGTTTATAATGTATTAGTACTTGTGAAATGATATCCATTCTACAGCATGATTCGGCTAAACCATTATGAAAGATAGAGCTGAAGTCCAGCAAAAGAAAACGATTAAACAGTGGAACTACTATAAATAACTTCTCTAAAGTAGTTCCAGCTCACCCACCATTGCTTGCTGTGGCCCGCAGCTGACCACCACAACCTCCTTAATAAGCTTCTTCTCCTTCATCTTGACCGCCTCCTCAACAGCGATCTCACAGAAGGGGTTCATTGAGTGCTTAACTCCATCCGTCACCACGCAACTGTTGTCGGGCTTCACACGAATCTGAGAGGGGAACAAGACCGCAGGACAGAGTCACTACAGGGGTGCTAGAAGACAAACAATCCAGATAACCTGGATTCAGGGGCAAACTGTCAGACACAAAGACAGAGACTCACACAGAAAGAAAGCACAATGTCTAAACAGGCAAGACATGGTAAATGAAAGAGAATACATTTGCTTGAGGGTATTAAACATGGAATCTGGATAAAGGTCTGCTGTTTCATTAGTAGGACAGAAGTATATATTATGGACATTCAAATAAAGTATGTGAATGTTCATTTGCAGCTAGAACAGGAATCTGCATGAAGGGTTTTAATCCTATTCTGTGATAATAGCAAGAGAGAGGTCTGGCGATGAGGCTTAGCTAACAGCTCACGTTTCACCTGATACCGAAGGCATTTGATCTGGTTAAGGTCAGGCCTTTGTGCCGGGCCATATAACTTCTTCCACCTCTAACTGGAAGAAAAAAAATGTGTGGACCACCAGACAGTGCATGCTGTTTGTATGTTCTGTGTCTATTGGCATTGGGCTTCAGCTTTAAGATGTCCCAGAAACCGATTCAAGGGACCTGGCTAAAATCACTGAAAAACAGCCACTGACCATATAAGAACACAGAAATATTTGTATGGCCATATAACAAACCTGTATCATTTAACTTTATGTTCTAAACATATGCAGAATAACAGTTACAAATTCATGTATTTGAGCTCAATTGACCTAGTTAAGTATGTGAAATATAAGGGTGGGAGCATAAAAATGAATAATTCACAACAATAAATTATGAGACATCGCAAATCATATGCTGATTCTAGATGACTTTTATATCTGACATAACAGCATACATTCAACATATTCCCCCCCAAAAAAAACTTTTAAAAGAAGCAACTTTCCTAAATCAATGTATTTTAATCATCTGACTGATAACCAGAGAGCAGAGGGGAGAGAAGTGAGTATTGAACACTGACACTGCACATGTGCATGAAACAGCTGCAAACACATTTTATGATGTGCTCAATCTGAGTGCCAGTATCTTTGCTGAAAATGTGAAATGATATTGACCTTACAATGATTATGTGACTTCAACATTGTCTTGCAGACTTAAGACGGGGGGAAGCTGATCTAACAACTAGAAGGACATGCCAATTGTTAAGACTAAAATTAGGTAACATCATTTTTAAATGATTTGCTTTACAGCTGCTCAGTTAACCTACAAAAGCTCATGCATTGCAACAATGGTGACAATAATCTAGCTGCAAATAACTCCTCTCTGTCATCAACCAAAAGTCACTCCAACTGCTGCAAACTTCTTACTTTCTTTGGTTTTTAGTTGAGAAAAGTACAACATAACACTACCCTTATTTAAAGTACATGTTTTATTTAACTGTATCCATTGTACTATTTGTACTATTGCCTTTCGTCGTCTGTCTCCATGTCTTATTTAACCTTTATTTGTCTCACTTAGTTTGGCTTTGTGTTGTGAAATGGACTTGTATCCGGCATTTGCTTTGCTAAATCTCCTTTTAACTGTGCTTTATAAAAAAAAAAGGTATTATTATGTTGTTATTATGCAGGTTATCTGTCAAGAACGTCAATAGTTATGTTACTTAAGCTATGATAATGTGCCACAGCCAGCTGGTATCAGGAGGCTAACGTTAGCTACACAGAAAGTCAACTGACTGAGTACAGAAAAAGAGTCTTTCAAACGTTAATACGCCCGTCGAGACATCAAAACGATATTACCTTAACGGCGTAGTCAATAACTCGCTTAACTCCAACGAGGACACGTCCAGACATTATTGCTGAAACGTTTATCAATGCAGAAGTAGACAGCTAAAGAAACAGTGTCACCGCAGTGAACCTTCACCCAAGGAGTAGAGGTCGGACATATTTTAGGGTGACACCAGAGTGGAACGCCTCCCGTTCCAGCCAACAGAAAACGGACAAGAGTAACCAATCTCTACGCGGATTCGCTAAGAAGTAGTTTAAAGCCGTTGTTAAATTAAACAATAAGTCACCAAGTACATTGGTGGTTTTTGTCAAATAAATTGAATTTAGGATGTTTGGAGAACGTCTTAAATCCACATTAATTCCCATGATCTACTATCGTTATTGTTTACATTACTGAAACTGTGGGAAATACGACAAATCACAGGTGCATGGTGTGGTGCTCCTCATATATTTGTCGTAAATAGGAGCCAAAGAAGAAACGTTCCGCATAATGTGTGGCAAAGTTCACCGAGGTAGAGTGATGTAACGAGGGTTAAGCGATGTTTCATCTATTTATTCATCTATTGTGTTGGGGGCTCTGAATGAAATTTAAGACACAGACAAAAAAACGATCAAATACAGTTATTCTGATAGGGAAAACATTAATTTTCAAAGCCTAATCAATAGCTAATCTTGATATAAGTTTTTTAATATTCCTAAAATGAAAGAAATATATGTATTGTGTCTGTTTTAAGTACAAACCTCGAAAAGCCCTTGTTCCGTTGATATTTTTTATGTTTAATCTTTATTTTAATTTAATGCTCGATGTTGAGCCAGACAATTAGCCACCTTTTTATTACTATAAAACCTATCATGCACAATGAGCTTATTGATGTCTTTTATACATAAATATGTGTCCCCTGTGTGTCAGGGAACCCACAAAGTGTCAGAAAACAAAACCTTCTCTCTTTTCCTCCATACCCAAATCTCTAAAAACTGGGGTACAACGGAGCTGATCCAGATTTGCGTCCGATATGACGTAGGCCTAATATCGGAAATGTGGACCCACGGCACTATCAGAAACGTTGCCATCAGAAACAATGCCCGACTGTTTTGGACGTAATCGACGTAATATGGTCTTTGTTTACATTAGCAAGCATCGCTAACACTCAGAGCTAACATGTACTGGAGAGAGTGGGTGTTTCTCAATAGAGAACCGCAGTGACGCGTCCTAAAACCCGGCAGCAAGTTAGCATTTTTACCACGTCCGGTTCATTCGATAAAAAGCAATGCAATTTCTCCATAGGATTTTGGAAAATAGCTCCAAATAAGGTCTGTGTTTGACACAAATTGAAGAGACAGATCACGTTTTGTTCTACTTAAATACATCAGCAGTGATCCCGCTGGTGATTTTTGAAGAGTTTACGTGTCTGAAAAACGATGGTTGTTAACATTTGGCTGAATAGGACTACAGAAGTTGTCCAGGCCGTTTTACGTCATTACACCGAACACGTAAAACACTCACGCTAAGTTTATTTGCCCTGTTCTGCTTGGAAGCAAGTGCCTGCCTCCTGCAAACTGTTCAAACAAACGCTTCAACTTGTACCATTTATAATCTGTATGTTTGAATATGGATCTTAAGTTGGCGTGACGTTAGGGTTGCCAACTTCCAGAAATGGAGAAACGGGACACATGCACGTGTCCCCCGGGGGGCGCACGTGCGCGCGAAGATTTTCGGGTTTCTGGCGGATTTAGTTACTTTTTTTTGTTACTTTATTTCGGTGTTAGGGTTAGGGTCAGGTTAGGGTTATGTTATTTAATTCTTTTGGGGGAGCCAGCCCCTAGGGTTCGAAAATGTTTTTGGGGGTCAAACCCCCCTAAATCCTCAAAATGCATAGAAAATGCATTTCACACAATACAAACACAATGGTCTTACACCTGCATTAGGCTACTACATCACATTGTACATCAGCATGTTCAAATCGGATAGGTGGGCACTAGGGACATCTGGGCACCTCGATGTACAATTGGCTATTTTGTCCAAAATGTTAAAAAATAAATATTTGAAAAATGGTATTAAGTAATGCAAAGTATACATGATGTGAACATGCACGGTACATCATTATTAGACTTAATGTTATCCTTCAACCAACCATTTCCCCAGCATTTCCCCATCAATCAGCTGACTCACACACACACACACACACACACACACACACACACACACACACACACACACACACACACACACACACACACACACACACACACACACACACACACACACACACACACACATGCGAGCATTGTGCCTGCCCTGTCAACTGAGCGGTCCTATAGCGCCCTTCGCATACAGCACACAAACACACACTGACAGACACACTGCATTGCGCGCAAACAGAAACATATTTTTTATTTTTCCCTTTACACGGGAGTCCGGGACAAACAAAGTCCCGTACGGGACACGCCCCTTTTGGCTCAAATACGGGACGTCCCGGCTAATACGGGATGGTTGGCAACCCTACGTGACGTTGAAGCAGCAACCCTGCTGTAGTTCGTTTATAGCATAATGTTAACATTTTGCTTCTGCCGACTACATTTATGATTCGAAAATTATAAAAGTAGGGTAGACATGTGGATATTATCCGGCTGAACAAAACGTGATCCGTCTCTTAAATGTGTGTCAACCACAGACCTTATTTCAAGCTATTTTCCAAAATCCTATGGAGAAATTGCATTTCGTTTCTGACTGCGGTTCTCTGGCCGTTTCTCAATCTCGAGGAAACTGGCTTCCAAGCCAATATTTCAAGGATGCTACGTCATCGAGTGCCGCCGAAGGACTGTTCCAATCTCTAGCATACTTGGAATTCCACCGTCCTTGGTTTGGGGGTAATTTCGAGGCTGCACATGGGTAGACTTCACCTCCTTAAAATCCCCACAATGCTTTGCGCACGGACCAATTTCCCCAAATCTGTGGCGGAAAATGTAAGGCGGGGCCTCTCATATGACGCACACCTGCACACTTGCTAGCCTGTTCCACTCTTTGTTTTCTGAATGCCAGGAAGGATTCTTGCCTAGCTTCTGAAGCAAGTGACTCGGAAGACATGTGCTACCAAGCAGGCATCCTCGCGATTGAGAAACGGCCTCTATGTCGAGTAAAGCTGCTCCAGAGCCACTATTTCAAGCATACTACGTAATCGAGTGCTGCCGAAGGACTGTTCCAGTGTCCAGCATACTTGGAATTCTACCGAGCCCGGCGTACTTCGTAACGAGACATTTCGAGGCTGCACATGCCACGTGCTACCAAGCAAGCGTACTCGACATTGAGAAACACCCAGAATGTGTACAAAAGCAGGAAATAATAAAAGGAACTCACCTTGTGGTAAACCTGCAAGAGAAAAGGCATTTGAGCTCCATACTGTTTCAGAAATAATCCTTGATGTGGTTTGGAACATGATATGGCATTTTCACACGGCAGAATAGCAGTATCTGCCGGTAGAATTCTGAGCAGGCTCCTACTCCTTTTTTCTTTTTTTTCAAGCCAAGGACCCCGAACCTGCAGTTCTCTAAGCTGAAATAGAGGGATGAGGGATGTCTAAAATGCATGATCTGATGAATTTTTAGCAAAACACATCATACACATGTTTTTATATATTTGTACATATCTGAGACCCATAATATAGGCCTAAAAATAGTATAATAGGAGACCTTTAAATATACTGTTAAACATGTGTATACTCTCAGATCAGTAAATGGTGATTCACAACACATTATTATTATTACAATATTTATTATACTGCATTTTACCTGTACCATTATGTCTGAAGCACTCTTTTATTACACTAGTTATGTTGTATATTGTTATGGCCTAAGTGCAGTATGTTTCATTCAGTGGCATAGCCACCATAGGGCCAGGGTGGGCCCAGGCCCACCCAGTTTACTCATTGGCCCACCCTGAGAAAGCTTCGGTGTCATTTAACCTGTTAAACCCCGAGCCTGTTTTTCAGGTTTCAGGCTCGAAAATGACATTCCCAGAACAAATTACTATAACTTCACTTCTAAAAGGTTTATATGAATAATTGTTGTTGTTAAAGCAAGGTCTGTGAGTTGGATGTAGAAGTGTCAGAATCAATATAGATTTTTCTGTGTCAGAGTAAATTTAGATGGAACATAGCAAAAAATGTCCAAAGTATAACATATAATACGATTGAGGCAAAACAAGTGACATTTGACCTTTTTAGAGAGGTTTATGTAAATAAAGACCAGGCGGAATAAGCTTTGGGCACATTTGGTTCCATCAGTGCCATTTGACCTTTTTCAGGTACCAGACTATAACAATTATTGTATTATATTGAATCACCACTATAGGTATTCATTCCACCCAAACATTTTTTTTTTTAAATGTCTTAAAAAAAACACCACAGCATTTCACATTGGACGGAAAGGGTATTCCTTTAGGGAGAACACTTCTTGTTTGTGATTGGACAGAGCCAGCCAGAGAAGCACTGCTGTGATTGGTTGTTTTTGCTGCCAGTCAAGAAATGACGCTTCGTGATTGGTCAACACCCGACAGCGAAATATGTCCCAACCATGGTCCCACAACGTATGGTCCCAACACATCAGCCGTTAGCACACACTCAGATCTCACAGCTCCTCATATCTGTTCAGAAACTGGACAAAAGTTAAACATGTACAAACCACAGACTGTCTGTGTCATTTTGAATACAGTCGCTGCTTTATTTATGTCTGTATGATGTTGTTGTGTGGACGGAGCAGCTACAGGTTAGTTTAGCCTGATGAATCCGATTCAGAAAACACGCATTTTAAAAGCTTTTCGCCTGCCGTCTTGTCTGCAGACTTGTCAAAGCGTTAATTCATGGTTTTTACTAACTGCTATCAGTATGTAGTTACTTCGGCATCACTTTGAAACGTGTATTACAATTAAATCACGGTCACATATGTTCATTTTGTTGTAGGATTTACATGGAGATACGCCCCGTCCCCTCTCCAGCGCCTCTTGTTTGAATGACAGCATTGACAGGAGCAAACACAGCTGACAGCCGCGGTGAAACTCGAGCGATTAGAGCGATACGAATATTGGGTGGTCTACCATAGTATTTACATGGAGATAAGCCCCTTAAAAACCATGAGTTAATAAAGCATTAATTCTGTATTTACTCCTGTCATTCAAACAAGACGCTGGAGAGGGGGCGGGCCGTATCTCCATGTAAATCCTATCGGAATCGGATCCATCAGGCTAAACTAACCTGTAGCTGCTCCGTCCACGCTCACAACAACGTCATACAGACATAAATAAAGCAGAGACTGTATTCACCATGACATAGACAGTCTGCGGTTTGTACATGTTTAACTTTTGTCCAGTTTCTGAACAGATATGAGGAGCTGTGAGCTCTGAGTGTGTGCTAACAGCTGAGCTAACGGCTGATGTGTTGGGCTAATCACAAGCGTCATTTCTTGACTGGCAGCAAAAACAACCAATCACAGCAGTGCTTCTCTGGCTGGCTCTGTCCAATCACAAACAAGAAGTGTTCTCCCTAAAGGAATACCCTTTCCGTCCAATGTGAAATGCTGTGGTGTTTTCTGAAATGCTGTGGTGTTTTGTGAAATGCTGTGGCGTTTTCTGTAATGCTGTAGTGTTTTGTGAAATGCTGTAGTGTTTTGTGAAATGCTGTGGTGTTTTCTGAAATGCTGTAGTGTTTTGTGAAATGCTGTGGCGTTTTCTGAAATGCTGTAGTGTTTTGTGAAATGCTGTGGTGTTTTCTGAAATGCTGTAGTGTTTTGTGAAATGCTGTGGTGTTTTCTGAAATGCTGTGGTGTCTTGCACTTCAGGGCCACCGTAGGTTTCATTGTTGGAGCAATAATAAATGTAAAAAGTCCAACATGTCCTTTCAAAATAGAGTGGAGTAGAAGTCAGTACAAGTCCCTCAAATGTCCCTCAAAATGGTGTTACGTGTACGTTAAAGCAGAATGTGTATTTCTGTAGAGTCGTTAAACCGTGGAATGCATTACCATATGATTTAAAGGGCTGTATGAACATCTTTAGGTTTTAGAAAATGTGAAAAGAAAGATGTCATGTAACCTGTTTTTCTGATTGTTGTGTTCGTGGGTGTAACATTGTTAGAAAAAGTGGTGCGGACAATTTCTCCAGATACATCAGCATAGCAGAAGACAAAATATGTCCCTCTACTGGGTGTTGAACCTCGAGCACCTGCATGAAAAATGTAAATACAATTTTTTGTAAATGGGGACAAAGATTTCTAATTGCTTCTTTAAGAAAGAAACACGCACAAATAGGACTTTGTAGCCTTTGTAGTTTATTCTTTTCCTTTATCATCTTTGTGAGTTTTCATGTTTTGACAGATGTTGTGTCCTTGCCAGCCTAATGTAATACGGTCATTTCAAATCAATCCATGGTCTGCCCCATAGGCCTACATTGCTCAGAGGTTAAGGCAGGCAGTCCATATCCTGATCACAGACGTGGGTTTTAGTCCCCAACTATAGAACATTTTGTGCTGCATATTAAAAATAAATCTGTGTCCAGCGTCCCCAGCGCAAATTACGCCTATGGTTGTGTTGACTTTTGATTGTGATTTTGGTTTCACGTTACTGTAAGTATTTGTAAGCAGCTGTGACGGAAAGATCTATTTTTATTTTGGTTGAAAAAATAACTGCGTAAAGTGTACATGTTTTGTAATAATCGCCATGAGTGGAATACATTAATAAATACTTAAATAAAGTACAGTACTCGAGTATATGTCGGCTATTTAGTTTTCCACCACTGACAGTGTGCAGAGACGGTTTTGTTAACAGCTGCAGCACTAGAGTCAGCTCGGGTCACCCAGCGGCAGCGGCAGCAGCAGCAGTGGCCTCCATTTTACCTCCGACACCGAGCCGTACCTCACGTGTCCTGGGCTTCTCTCTCACATGACCGCAGTGTTTGTTCCCGTGATCAGCACTTCCATCTCCATCTGTGACACCGAATATCACTTTTTATTCTAACCCTGATGGATATGCTTGAACAGAGTCTGGACAGCGCAAGGTAACCGAGAGTCGGCCAAAATGGCTAACTGGGACAAGCTAGCTACAACATGCTATTTCGGATAGCTAGTTTACGACGCTTACCAAGGCCTGAACTAAAAAGAAAACTGTTGTCAAATTAAATAAAATCTGAGAAAGGCGGTTAAGTTAGAAAGAGAAGTGAAAAACGTTTCCATCTGCATAGCTGACAAGTTGTATCATAAAGACCAATGTAAAAAAACATGATCATGGTTAACTTAGCATACAACGGTGCAATAGCTATGGTAGCTTAAGCTAAGTATTTAAACATAAAATGAGCAACTGTAGGTCAACTGAAGACAGTAGAAATGTTGTGTTTTACATTGCGATTTTGCTGTTGGTTGTTTGGCGTCTTGCACAAGTTTGCCATTAGCTAAGGCAAAGTTGAGTGTCAGTAATTATATTTATATATTTTTGCAGGATAAACACATCGTTAGCTTGTCACGTTAAAACTCAGTGTTTTTGTTATGTGGTTTGCAGCCAAGAAAAACAAGAAGAAGAGGTTGTCCAGACTTCTGAAGGTAAGAACCTATTTACTAAGCTTCATAATCTAATCATTCACAACATCTGGCACCTGCTGGGCTGTGAGACTTTATAACGGATTGTCTTTAACTTGTTTTATCTGATTAAAATAAAGGTGTGTAGCATGCATGTAAGTTGCAGCATGCTTTGGTACATGTATTGTTTCTGCAGTTTATCTCAGGGTTTGTTAGCTGTCTTTATTCGTTTCCCTCCTCTTCTGTTCTAACTGTCTTTTTCTGTCCTCTTTCACCCTTGAGACGGAACAGGAGAAGAGCACACAGCTGTTACTATAGCCAGCGTTCAGCAGGCTGCAGCATTTGGTGACCACAACATACAATATCAGTTCCGCACAGAGGGTGGGCAGGTAAGCAAATAATGGAGGCTATTATGTCAGTGATTGTGATTGTGTTTTCCTCCTCCCATTGTCAGAAAGACCAAGATAGTCCTTCTTCTCCAGTAGGACCCAGATGAGGGTGTTGCACTTTTTATTTGGACATGTGATGTTTCGGTGTTGTTGTTTTTTGTTTTGTTTCTTTCTGTTAACTGGCAAGTGGGAACTAAGTATTTTTTTTTGTTGTACGTTTTTCGTGTCTCTTATTATCCTATGATACTGTGTGAATAAGAAAATATGAAGGACAGACCATCTATTTCCATTTATAGGGCAGGTAACATAAGATTAATTTCTTCTCCCTGCTCCTTTTCGGTCAATGGTGCGTTAATAGACATGTTTTGTAAACAATTGTTATACATTAAATTGTGCATACTATGAACGGAACAAATACAAATGAAATGAATGCAGTAGTGGAACCTAAGTAGGAGTTGCAAATTGCAATGTAAACATATTCTGTTACAAGTAAAAGTCCTGAAAGTGAAGGTTCAAAAGTCTAGGCAATCAAAATCAGTACTAAAAGTATTACTTGTGCAGAATAGCCCATTTGGGAATTATGAATGTTATATGACTGGTGTATTATTAGTGATGCAATAATATGTTGAGAGGGTTAGGCGATATGGAGAAAAGCAATATAAAAATATGTTTTTACCAAATACCTCAATCAATACCATATTGAACAGTACACTTTTTGTGCATCTAAATGTTAACAGCATTTTTGGAAAGATAATCATCAGTAATGTGGACTGGACATAATGACTAAGTGGGTAAAGGCAAATGATAGAACAGTACACCCACTGAACTGGAATGCAGAGTTTTAATCACAGGAAAAGACAACACTCAAGCCCTATTATGTATTTTGATATCCAAAAGCTAAGATGATATTAAGTCTCATTACAAGATTCATGCAATATTGAGATATTGCCCATCCCTATGAATAACACGCGTGTGGCGCAGTGGATAGAGCCTTGGTGTTGGGATCAGGGGTCACAGGTTCAAACCCCACTGTAGTCAGCATGTCGTTGTGTCCCTGGGCAAGACACTTCACCCCAAATTGCTCATATGGGGATTGCCCACAGTATTGAGTATGTAATTTGCTTTGGATAAAAGTGTGACAAGTAACATGTAATGTAATAACAATCACTGATGTTGCAACTGGTAATATTAACCTAATACAGGGGTGCCCAACCTTTTTTGAACCGAGAGCTACTTTTAAAGTTGCCAATCTGCCGAGGTCTACCAGTCCAAATAGAGGCGTAGCCATTACTGACAGCCTAGGTAAATATACACTTCTACTTGTATAAAACTGACCTTTGTACGATTAATACTTAATAAAATACTGCAAATACTTTATCTTACCTCTTTCTAATCTACACACATACAAGTATTTAACTGAAGTTACACAACAGTGTTGTTGATACAGAGTTGGAGTTTATTCACACGTCACACACTACAGTGGGTAATGTTTTCAAGAAACATTGAACAGTGCTGCCACATATGACACAGGAAAAAAGAAAAGACTCTGAACCCTTTCTTTGCCATTATATAAAAATAGTGTTGCTACAAAAGTATAAATTAGGCTTACTAATAAGACAACTCAGATCTGAAGCAACACCGGAATCTGCTGCCAACGTGCAATAAAAAAGACAAAATTAATAGAATCAAACCCTTTTTTTGTTGCATTTTAGTAGAGTATAAAAATAAATGCCTTTTTTAAAATAGGATGCAAGCAACACTAGTTTCTTAACCTGAATTGATAATAGACTATAATCAATTTAAGTTTGCATTCTTATACCATTTTGTACAATAATTATAATGAATAGGTTCAAACAAACTCAAATTTACAGCTGATTAATAACAGTATCTAACTTGAGTTTTTATTATATAAAAAACCTGTTGAAATGCTACTGTTATTTTTACTGTCCCCAAAAAGCGCGTCGGCAGCCTCCAGGAATGCTTCTTTCACAACTTCGCCGTCTTTGAAAGACTTCATGTGTTTCTCAAGAACGTGACTGACACAAGATGCTATGGTAGCAGCCTTGCTCTTGTTGTTGGGCCTGGTGAAAATGGACTGCTGTGCATTTAGCTGTCCTCTCAGGCCCCTCCCCTTTTGGAGCGTAGGGCAGAATTAGGAGGGAATTCCGACTCGTAGCGTTTGTGCACTGTTTTGAAATGCCGATCCTAAATTACCCTTCTTCGATAAAGCCACGCTCGCATTGCAGATGAGACGGATGGACTTTGAATTGGAATAGATACAAAAATAATCATCCTCCCACTCGGAGTGAAAATTATATATTTGGGGCTGTTTTGCTTCAGCCATAATTGCGGTCTTGTGTGTGTGCGGACTGTCACTCCTGTTGACACGGACAACGTTAGCGAACTAGTGCACTGCCCACTGCTCACCAGCCACGCCCCGACACATGGGGTCACGCCGGCCAATCACAAAGCTTTGATGCGTTCAAGTGCATTATTCTGGCACAGGAAGATTATGTTACAGGACATTAACGATAAAACAGAATATTGTTGTTCTATTTTTAGACACATCTCGCGATCGACTGGGAATCTCCCCGATCGACTGGTTGGGCACCCCTGACATAATACTAATACTAATACTAACTACTTCATAAACTGCAGGATAGCTTTACCTATACAAAACATATGGAAATGTATATGTTGATTTATATTTTGGGTTGATAATATAAATACGTCTAGTAACTAGTAAGTCATGTTTAGTAGAATTACACTACCATTGAAAGTATACAAGTAAGTAAGTACCTCAACATTAATTTCCCCCCACTTTTTGATATTTAGATTTGTCACAATAAGTGTTGTTAGCGTAGCCACCTCACTTTGAGAAAAACCTGGGTAGTACTCTTTCCTTTGTAAGGTTGCATGTTCTTGTTATGTGATCGTGTGTCCCTTTTTGAAATACAAGTCAGGATAACAGGCTCGAAATTAGGGATGCTCCGATCGATTGGTCACCGATCGAGATCGGCCGATACTCACTCTCTACCGATCGATCGGTGCTCTCTAAACATGCCGATTGCGAGAGCCGATCGCATGATGTAAAATACATGACCCTTTTCTCTGTGTGCGGCAAAACAAGCTCGCCAAAATGGCTTCACCGGTCTGGCAGTATTTCAAGGTGTCCGAAAAATACAGTAAAATAGCGGAATGCAACGTGAGTGAAGCAGAAATCCTGCAGCTCCGCCCGCTGTGACGGACCGGTGAGCGGAGCAAAACACACAAGAGTTAGACCTACTTAGCTATTTGATCTACCTCTGGAACAAGCTAAACTAGTTATTATAAATATATTTATTCTTCACTGTCGGGTCACTCATTACTGGATCAGTGAGCTGCATGAGATGCTGTCAGGAGAGAAAGAGGGGGAGGGGGAGGGAGAGCGCTTCCGCTCATTTCTCCCGTGTTATCCAAAGTGAATGTTAAAGGAATGGTCCACTCATTAGATAATTAATCAAAACTTCAGTAATTAGTGAAACATTATGTTTAAACCATACCCTGAAGAACTCAGTGATATTCCGCGGTAAATAATGATTTTATAGCTCTTTTTTATCAAAACCTTTATATTCCGTCTGGCCGCCGCCATTTTCAGTAGTCACGTGATGGTCGTGACGTCATCCATGCGTTCACTTTGTCAACACACGGAAACATGGCGGAATATTTGAGTTCGGACTCGTCAGCAGAGGAAGAAGTTTTGATGTTTTATCAGTATGACAATACGACACCCTCTGTCCTTAGACCCTCACATCGTACAAGGAAAAACTTCCGAAGAAAACCCCCAGTTTAAAGGGAACATGGGAGAAACCTCAGGGAGAGCAGCAGAGGAGGGATCCCTCTCCCAGGACGGACAGACGTGCAATAGATGCCGTGTGTAAATTGAAGAGATAATACATTTGCAACATAGGTAGTCCAGATGTTTGGAAATGCATGTGTGTATAATAGGAAGATGATATAAGATACTATATGTATGCATGTAGTACCACCCTTGCTAGCGATTCCCTCTCTAGTTTAGCATACTCAGCTTCGTTGTCCCTGGCCATAGAATCACGATTTTATGGGGCCGGAAAAAACTGGGGGAAAATACACACTAGTCGGTACTACGCTATATGGAAAGGCCACCAAAAACTGTCCTGGCCTGGACGCTAAAGGACGTTAAAACGGGGCTAGCCGCTGCAATGGAAATGCGCTATAACATACCTTATTCTTACTCCGAGCACTACTTCTGCTCCTCCGTCGCTTCACACTTGCAGAGGGCGATTTCTCAACTGGCCGAACTGGTGTCCTGGTCGGTGATGACACCAGAAAGACCGATGGTACTGCATCTCCATTAAGTAATGGTTCTTCCATAAATCCCATGTTATGTTTTATCATACTCGATAGTAGTCGTCCGGAAATTTGAAATGTTCGCTGCATACATGAGCCTGTGAATCTTTCGGTTCGGGCCGGCCACATTTCGCTAGCCACTGCCTCTGAATGTACTTCTTACGCTTACCTTTTGGCAACAGATGGAACCGAGCATTCCGTGGATTGTTCCTATCAGAATTGTGGCAATATTTCGCGATACAGTGAGGCATATTTGAAGAGAGAAACTACAGTAAATAACATGGAGATCAACGTGTCTTCGAAAACCAAACGCATGGTTTACGTCACGTCCGGAAAATGGCGGCGCCCACAGTGTTGATGTTATTTCGGTATATAATCAGTTTAAAATCACTGATAATGTCATCGGATTAAAACAAAAAAAAGAAAGACTGGCAGAGACTGGTCTGTTTTATCAGATGATAATTATTTAAAAATGAGTGTCATGAGCATACCATTCCTTTAACTTGAATAATGTAAATCATTTGAATGTAATAATTAAGTTGATTGTTGTTTGTGGAAGCGCCAGTGAATGAGCCCCATTAACTGAGTTTTAAACATCACTTTAAATGGAAGATTTAAAGTGATGTTTAAATCTTCCATTTAGGCCCCGCCCACTCGATCGGTGTCGGCTGATTCCGGCGATCGGCCCCGAAATTGGCGATCGGAGCATCCCTACTCTAAATGGCTTGAACTAATGAATGTGTGGTTTTCTTCCCTAGTCCCGTGATTTACCGGTGACCTTTTTCAAGAGTGTCTCCTTTTCGTCCAATAATGTGGCACGCATCGCAGCAGTGGTCTCGGATTGACTGTGGCATAGTTAAAAGAGCGGATAAATACGTTCGGAAAAACCAAATGTGTGATTTCCAAGTTGGTTTATTGTGAGGATTAACACTGGAGGGAATAAAGTCAGCGATCCATGTGGCTCATTTTGCGTAAACAAGGCTAGTGTGAGAGATCATGGGATTCCAGTCTGGTCGGGGATTGGCATGGGGCCGCTGTCACATGTCAGTCAGGAGGAGAGTCACATGATATCAGGATTCAAATACGGATTCCTGGGACAAACAAGCTCATTTTCTGACTTGTTTTCAAAATTGAACCAGGCACATTCTGATGCATAAGCAAATTGAGAGGGAAAACAATATGCTTATGTTTCAGAATGTGCCTGAAGTAAGATCAATGCACAACTGCAATTTGGACCACTGTGTTTAATACTAGGCTCCGGGGAACTGTAGCATTAGATATGCTAAACAAATCTACAAATCAGGTGAGGTATTGATTCAGGCACAGTACGCCTGTCAAAGGGAGGGTGGGAGGGAAATAGAATTTTTGTATAGTTGGTCCTTCTCTAATTTTCAAGTTTGACACGTGTTTCTCTCTCTACTCTTGCAGGTGACGTACCGCGTTGTTCAGGTGACTGACCAGCACCTCGATGGGAGAGATGATGGGGGGGGGGCAGTGAGTGTCGTCTCCACAGCCGCCTTTGCTGGGTCTCCCCAGGCTGTGGCTCAGGTACAAAAATCGTTGTACTCTTTTCTTTCTTTTTTATCGAAGAAAAGCCGCTGGTAATACGGACTATTTTGAAAGATTAACTGCATGCTTTTAAGTAATTCCACAGTCCTTAGAGATAAGGCTGGTAATAATTCAGCTTTTAGTATTCCAACAGTCTGCCTAAGGAAATGAAAACCAACAATGAATTCATCCTGCTAACAAGTATTGTCTCTGTACAAGTATCCTGATGTTGTCAATTCTGTGAAACCTAATTAGTACAAACACTATAGTAAACGGGTGAAAGAGACAAACCACTGTACTGGTTGACATAATCCTTGGTTTTGATTTAAGCTACTGGTGTAGGTAATTCCTCTGTGCACAGAAAGCTAGAAAAGCAGTACAGTGAGTGAAGCATGGCTGAGCAAGACATTTCCCCAACACAGAGCTTTGCACAGAGACATGAAAAGACACCTAAGAATTGTTTCAGAAGAAGGCAATGTTCAAAGCTACGTTTGGAACAGAAACAGAACATTTTCCTTGCAAGAACAGATTTGTTTTTTGTTTGTATTTGCCGTACACTGATGGCTCTGCCCACCTTGCTGTTATCTCTGCTAACAAGATCACGGGTCCTCCTTTTTCTCCCCTCATTCCAGCTGTCTAACTGCTTTGTGTCTTGCATGGGGGGTCTAGAGGTGACACCGTTATTGAGCCTGACAGAGACTGAGATGTGTGTTCACCTGCTGTGACTGCTCCTTTGCTACTTGTTCAAGCCTCTCCTCTGTTTGTCTCCTATCTGTCACAGGCTGTGATCCAAAACCCTTTCAGTAATGGAGGAAGCCCGGCAGGAGAGACGGTGGGAGGGGAGACGCGCTTCGCTTACTTCCCCGCAACTGCGGTGAGCGACGGGACCGTGTCTGTGCAGGCTGCCGCAGACCCCACACTCACACAGGCAGGGGGTGAGTCAGCTCTCACACATAATTCAGGCCGAAGCTGAGAACAGTGTCACGGAAAATGAGAGAACAAGAGCCATTATTTTCTTGTAGTCGTAAATGAACCAACAACCCCCACAGCTCTGGTTGATGAGAAAAAAAACACCCTAAACAGATTTTAACATTTTTTCTTAAGATATGATGTGTGGTACAGGTCGATAATACCTTCGACAGTGCCTCAGCTTTTTTATTTTATGATTATTGAAGTGTATTAACATTCTGTTCACACAATGAAAGACGTTCTATCACACACACCCAGCTACATTTTTTGCTCAGTTTAAAAATATAAATTCCTTGCCCAGTTACAAAGCTTCCTATAATAGTTTGCAAATGACAAACATTATCGGAGGCTGAAACGAGGTTAGTTACACATTACATTACATGTCACTTGTTAGACGCTTTTATCCAAAGCATACTCAATACTGTGGGCAATCCCCACAGGAGCAATTTGCGGCGAAGTGTCTTGCCCAGGGACACAACGACATGCTGACTGCAGTGGGGTTTGAACTAGGGATGGGAACGATTAATTGAATATTCGAAATTATTCAGGTTTCGAATATGAGTTATTAATTTTTTACTTTTTTTTTTAGGAGGGATGCCTAAGTTGATTACATATTATCAAATTGAATAATTCAATGTATACGACAGTGCCATAGCTACATGTGTTAGTTGACGTCTAAAGGTGTGTTTTGCTCCGCTCACCGGTCCCTCACAGCGGGCAGAGCTGCAGGTGCTGATCTCTCTCTCTCGCGTCCGGTTATACTTCACTCGTGTTTATGTCCAAATCCATCAGATCTAGCAAGTTCTAGCCAATGACATGGCTGCTGCCCCTCCCTACACGCAGATCACGCAGACTCAAACCTCATCTTAGGCCCAAATGTGGCGCAAATGCGCTCTGCAGCCGTTGTGAGGTTCTGGCGCTAACAGTTAATGAGGGCTCCCCCGCCCCCTGTCAACACTTGCGACACATGAGTGGCCAGCCTAAACAACAACCACTTGGTTGCTTGGCAGCCGTGTGTGGCGGCAAAGTACATAAACATTTTGACTGGAGAGATTTAGTTTTGCCGGTATTCAACATATTTGACCAGTCATAGTCCGGTAATTATTTACACTCTAAGAAGTGTCCTACACAACAGACATGGCGTCAAAAAGGAGTAATGTGTGGAAATATTTCGACCAGGTTAGTGAGTGCGGTGTAGATGTCAAACTATGCCAAATTAAACTTATGCTATACCTTGCTATACCCGCAACCTCCGTTCCTGCTGAGAGGGTGTTCTCTACAGCTGGCCTGATTGTGAATCCCACACATGAAAGCTGTAGCTGTCAAACTGTGATCACCAGTTCAATACATTTGACAAATTCGACTTGGTTTCTAAACTTATGTGAACATGTATTTATTTATTTCCAAAAGCTAATGAAAAAAATGTTTGTTTTTTTTACCCAATTTTTTTTTTTTATAGGATATGTACATTTTGGTTAACCGTTTTTTGGGGGGTCGAATATTCGAATAAACATTTGCTTTCAAATTCCCATCCCTAGTTTGAACCTGTGACCCCCTGATCCGAACACCAACGCACAACCCACTACACCACACGCCTCCCTTACACTGATCATGTGTGCTTCATGTCACATGTCCACACACACCGCTGCTCTTCCTCTTTAATGCTGCGTGTCTTCATCTGGCTCTACTAAGTGTCCTTGCGTTTTCATGGTGGTCCTGACGCGGCTGGTGGACTGTGAGTGATGGTGGTCAGTAGATGGTGGAACTATAGAGCAGGATGCAGCCCCCTGGCTCTGTCATACACAACCAACATCTGCTTGTTCTGGCAAACGGTTGCCCAGACAGTGTTTATGGGAGGAATGTGAAATGAATCGCCTTGTGTTTCTGCTGGTGTCTCTGCTCTATGCCGCACTGTTGGCCCAGACTAGAGGTCTGCATAGGCATGAAACGGACTCACAACCGAGGCCTGTACCCGCATCTTCAGACCCAATTCTAACCCAGTCTTATCTTATGTTGATTTTCAGCTATTCCTGTTTATAAGAAAAATGTTTGCTTGTAAAAAAACACGCTTGTTTTGTCCCAACAGCAGAACCCGTAGATGTTCAATTTACTGTCACATATCACAAAACCCATGTCATTGTGATATCGGGGGTGCCTGTATGTGCATTCATACGTCCACCCATCCTATTCTAGAGAATGAGATGCCTCAGTATTGTTTTGAGGGAATTTCTTCAAATTTGGCACAAACTTCCGCTTTGGACTAAAGAATGAAATGAGGGTCAAAGGAAAAGCTCACTCTGTGACCTGAGCAAGATGTGATGATTTTGAGAATGTTCATACAAACGTACACAGTTCAGAGTCACGGGTCATTGTTTTTCTTCTGAGAAAGAGCCTTCTTTGAGTCTTTGATTTCTTGATGAGCTCCTCTTTACCAAGTATCTTGTGCATTTCACCCTTCACTGACACGAAGGCATTTTTAGGGCAAATGCAGCACTTCCACACTCCATGTCTGTTTCTAGCCAAGTGCGCATTTCACTGTGTTGCAATTGCATCACATGAAGCACTTTCAGAGATCTCTGACGCCCTTAAAGCCATTTAGCTGTGTGAATTGGCACGACTCAATTAGGGCTTTTACGACACACTCAAAACGCAGAGGCACAAAACCAAAAGGAATTTGCTGCTTTGTTTAGTTTTTTCGGTGTTTTGAGCCGTTGCCTTGTGATGCCACAGAAAGGGAAGAAGACCATGAGGTTGATTTGCTGTGGGTCACGGCTGAAGCCAGGGCCTTGCAGGAGGAAGTGGGCAGCTGTTTGACTTTTCTGTGAGCCCGAGGCATAACGTACTGTCGGGTGAAGGTGGAGAGTGGTTTTCAAGCCTCCATCTCCTATGAGCTGATGGCGCATGAAGCTCTGGAAGTAAACCACAATCTGGCAGGACTTGATTCAGGGGTGGAGTGCCCGACATTTCTACAGAGCATCGTAGTGTTGTCCTTTGGCAACCACCATCATTTTTCACCCTTAAAAAAAACAACAATATTTCTTAAAAGGATCAATTCTGTTAAAACTCACTGATTCCATGTCATTATGAATCCAAACAGCTGAAAGAAAAAATGCAAACGAGCTGCTAACTCGACAGATATCCTTCATCATCATTTCGTTTTTGGGAAAAGGAATAAACTACAGGCTGAACCCTAAAGGCTGTTAGGATTATATCTTTAACTGTTCATTAGTATTCAAAATGTGCCTAAGAAATGCAAGCCCGGTTATTTGGTTTACTGGGGATGGTTTTGTTTGATGGGACATTCATTTTTGTGAATGTCTTTGGGGACTGGGAATATGATGGTTTCACTACGTGATAATTGTACATGAGAGGGTTTCAAGCAGAGTTGTTTATTTCTTATAAGTGTTGTCTTATAATTGTCCACAAGGATTTGGGCTGTGATGATTTGTTGTGAGATATTTCATTATCGCCACAAGATCGATTCTTTTATGCCCCTTTGTCTCTTTCTCTCACTGCTAACCGATGCCTGCCATGTCTCCACAGGTCAGTTTTATGTGATGATGACCCCCCCTGATGTCATTCAGACAGGGACACAACGAATCATCGCCCCCCGCACACAGTCCTACCCTGCGTGAGTATCGGCTCTATTAGTTGCTGTCTGGGAACATGAGACCGCATTGATATAGCAGTTAGATATCCTGCTGTTTCTTTAATAAAAAGAAAACTCTGGGCAGCTGTTGTAAAAAGAGAATTCATTTGTTCCATTCAAAAGGGGCCATTTGTGACTTGCTTGAAAGGTGGTTGGAGTTCAACAGTGGGACAAATTGCTTTTTAATGTTTCTTCCACGGGGCTTTTCACAGCTATTAATGACATTTAATTTCAGTTATGACATGTTGTCATGGTTTCAAAGCATTTATTGGAAGAATACCAAGCGTTTGACTTTGTGAACGGCTTGAACAAATTCACATACACTTGACACAGACTTTAACACATGAGTTGAACAAAAAAAGCATGCAGAATTCACATAAATGTAAATGCAGGCCTGGGAAGTGGAGGGAGTTAAACTGCTGGGAACTGTGCAGAGGTGTACACGGAGAGAAAGAGCACCAACACTGGTTTATATGGACTGCCTATTGGTTTAAAATCGATCAGGTCCATCAATGATTGGATGTTATAAAGACATGTGACCACAAAACAACGTGGACACCTATTTGATCAACCCCAAGGCTAACTTTATGCTCCATTAAATGCTACTGTAGTTGTTGTATTAGTGAGTCTATCATCTCTCTCCAGAGTTTGATTTGAACGTTGATTTTGGCTTATCTATTTTTCACAAATCTCTTTATGATGTCTATTCCTAAAAATCTCCACATGCATTATTATAATCACGCATCAGAAGGGATCCATCTCAGACTATCTCCAACTGTTAGCCGCACGCTGCTGATTGCTGTTATTAAGATAATCAGCGGGCTCACGTGGGCAACAGCAAACCAAGTTCTCACTTTAATTGCATGATACCCGCCTTGTTCTTGCCTTGTACCGATATTTACTGAAGGTGGTACAGTTATGAGGATTGCAACTTTCTCTTGCCAAAGCACAGCCATTTGCTACCTTGGTCACCCGAAATGAACACAAGACCCATTGTTCAATTGAGTTAGCACTAGGGCTGCTCGATTATGGCAAAAATCATAATCTCGATTATTTGGGTCAATAATTGCAATTGCGATTATTAAATGCGATTATTCATTGACTTTGAAAACATCCATTTATTGGAGAGAAAAACATTTGAACAGTATGTTTTTAACAGTTGATTACCCTGAACTGTAAGTATAATTCAACTGAAAAACCAACAAAAAAAAAGTAATAATAAAAAAATTATCGTTTTATTTCGATTACGTTGTTTTCGTAATCGTTGCAAGCTAAAATCGTAATCGCGATTAAAATACGATTAATTGAGCAGCCCTAGTTAACACTGATCTTAGTCAATGATCCTCCATTTCTCACCAGGCTTATATTAACCGTTAACATGTGAAACGGCATTATAGTTATTAAGCTATAGCAGCTATAGGGAGTGGCTACCAGTTGGTTTAGGAGACAGACACCAGACTATTACCGTACTTTTCGGACTATAAAGCGCACCTGCATATAAGCCGCAGCAGCTAAATTGTCCGTCTGTCTTGCTCTCGTTCTGTCTCTCGGTTCCACTTTTACTTTGGCGCGCTACCTGTCTCACTCTTTTCCGGCCTCCAGCTTTTCCTGCTGGAGCCCGCCGCTTAAAGGTGGCGGGCGCGGACCGGTCATAGAGCCCATCGTGTTAAAGGTGGTTAATTTTACCTGTAAAATCCATAGATTTAGGAGGTTCCCTAGTGGCCGTTAGCTGTACAAAAAAAATGGGGGGAAAAGTCGCGGCTTATAGTCCGAAAAGTACGGTACTTTCTCTGCCTATTATCTATCGTTTGGTATTTTGAGTGAAACAATATGGTTCGACATCATGGGTGATGACTGCTTCTGTGATTCCCATGCACATTAAGATTCCTCAAAGACGTAGGCTTCTTTGTTGTGGGCTGCATTAAATAGAGTTGGCAATCCGCCTTACATTTGGCAGCAGCTCTCTGGCGTTTGATGTTGTTTGATATTCACAGCGTACAACAGACTGCTTTCCAGTCAAGAGTAAAGAACAGGCTTTGTTGCGTTGCACGTCTGCATTGCCATGTGTTGAAATGCAAAGTGAACTATTTATTGAATCTCTCCCAATGTCTATCTGCAATATGTTTGTTTCTATTTATTTCCTCTTACATGAATAATTTATGACTTCTCTTTTTTGACACAAGCCTGAAGAGTTATATTTAGGTGTAAACTAATGAACAGTGACATGTGAGTGAAATGAATGAACATTTCCAACCCTATCTGCCGCAGAGATGAAAACGAGCTGCTGCAGCAGGAAGGTTTAAACTGGTGAGGACAGTTCCACATTTCTCTCTCTTGTTGTTTTTTTCTACAGCAAATGATCCTCTCAAATTAGATCACAAGAAGAGAGAAGAAGCACACAAACTTCTCCCCTCGCTTCCTTTATGTCCCCGGTGACTCTTCCGGTGCGAGACACAGATTTAGCACATCTTCTTTGCTGACCCTGATCCATTGTTGTTAGTTGTGCTTGTGGCAAATGTGTGTCTCCATTAGGACTTAAAGAATTAGGTCGTTGTTCTTTATCTGGAAACAAACGTCACTTTTATTTTAGTATCATTTTCAAAGTGTTCTTCTGTAGCCTAGTTTTGAATAAGTTAGACACAGAATTAGAGTAATTTTTTCCTATGTGCTCATAAAAGCTGTATTATTTGTTGATGTGAAAACAATAGAAGCCACGTGATGTCAATCTCACCTTCTACATAGCTCCTTGTAAAGAAGCAGTTTATGGTCACAAATGCTCATCTTTGTCAATATCATCCATTTAGAGAATATAAAGCACAAGCTGTAGTCACTTGCATCTCGACGTAATCTTAACTGGGCCTGGCTCGATGTAATATAGGGGAGGGCAGAAGGAGTGCCAATTGCATTTCTTTATCGGGGATCTATATAAAACTACACAAATTAACTCCCTGCTTGCTTCAAATTATATGGATCGAGCTCCTCAGCCGCGGCTTGGGTCCTGCTCATTTTCCTGATTCCTCCCGCAACAATCATTCTCAGGAGCACTCAGACGAGGTTTACGTTTCTCTGAGCCTGTATATTTAGTTATTCACACAGTCCTTCACTGTGCTTAAGAGTACTGTTGGACTGGCTCCATTATACAGCTGAAATCCCATTAAGATGCGTTGAGATACAAGAGAGACTGCAGTTTGGCTGACTATCTCAAACAGAGAGGAGATATGTTGATGGGTCACAAATTCCCTGCTGTAGAATAAAGACGTGTCGTACAGGGACATACAGGGAACATGCGTTTATAAGACTTGGAACAAATTCAAGATTTTCTCTCTTCTCACTCTCACATGTTTTTTTATTTTGAATGTAATTGACCTATTAATTGACCTGTGATTATGTTACTGTGCGGGTCTGTCTGCTGTGGTGGTGGTGCCGGTCACGTCTCAGGGACTTGATTAACGGAATGCTTCAGGAGCCCAGACTCCAATAGACGGAATCTATTTTTTTTTTTACAATGTTGTAATTTCCCAGCATAATAAAGCAGAAAGCTCCCTCGGGCCACACCTAGGGAAAGGACGGCCAACAACAATAAGAAGGCTGTCTGGGTCTCAGTTGTGCAGTCAAAGCAGCCCGGCTTCAGGCCATCGGCAGCATAGGGGTGACATGTTCTGCTTCATATGGCTGCGCATCTTTTAGTATTTCTACCAAAGGCAATGCTCAACGTCAGAATCTCCAGCTTCTTTTAAATAGCACACTTTTAGTGACGAGCGCTGTGATTACAAAAGGCTGGAATTGAAAGATAACAGTGAATAATAGTTTTCAATAGGCACGGGATTAAGTGACTTTTGGGGATTGGTTTGGATTTGTTCCTAATTGTAGGGTAGCCAGAGATGGAAGATATTGTTGTGTGTGTGTGTGTGTGTGTGAAAAGTGTTTTATTTCCTTTCTGTCTGCAGGAAAATGGATGGACCGCGAACACCCAGAGATGAAAGGAGAAGAGCGCAACATAATGAAGGTGGGTAATTAGCTTTTGATTGTGGCTTTTCATTTCACCAGACAGTGCAGCACAATGCAGCGTGGTGCTTAAATGGACCCTTCTTTTGTTGAAAGAATATTACTAAGCCCTGTCAAAATATTCCATTAAGAATAGATGACAACATGTGTTTACGGACCGGCCACTAGAGGGTGCTGTTGAGCTGTCAAAGCCAAGCCGTATTTGGCCCCCATAGTGCCGCTACTGAAATGACAAAATCTAGGAAATTAAAGCCTGGTTCGTTCAAACAAAATCGCCTCTGATCTCTCAAACTTAAATAACTATAAATTAGGAAATGCTGCTTTCATTCATATTATATTTAATATTTGTCACCTTTACTTTACAGTTGAAAGGCGGCGAAGAGACAAGATCAACAACTGGATTGTCACGCTTTCCAAGATCATCCCGGACTGCAACATGGACAGCGCCAAGACTGGAGCAGTAAGCACTGTTACTTCACTCTTCGCACATGCCAACCTTTTGAATGATTATTTGTGATTTTTAATATCTTTTTTTTTACTTGGCATTAAGTCATCTCTGTCCTCACAGAGCAAAGGGGGCATCCTGTCCAAAGCCTGTGACTACATCCGAGACCTGAGGCAAAGCAACCAGCGACTGCAGGAGAGTGTGAAGGAAGTGGACAGGATACAAGTGGACAATGACTTGTGCAGGCAGCAGGTATTAATATCCATCTATGCTCTTGCCTACAAATATTTGCATCAAGCCCAGTTTCCAGGACTTCAATAATGGGAAAAGAAGGTCTATGAATGTCAAAATATTCCTTTGAGGTGGTCGGGTGTAGCAGATAAATAATAATAAGGCCGCCATTGTGGGCTGCATATGTGTCTGTGAAGATTGCCACTGCGTTGAATTGATTAGTTTGCGTTGGACGTGCATTGCAACATCCATTCACTTAAGTCTCAGGAACTTGAAATCCAGCTTGCTTTATATATGCATCCTCATTCCTCCAAAAAAAGCCCCCTGGGACTTCAGCCCGTGGAGCTGATCATCACAGCCCGACTAAAAGGGATCAAAAGAGTTTGCGCCTATATAATGAGATGTGTTACCTGAAATCAGCGCTTTGAGAGTCTGTGGGAATAGTATTCACAGCGGTTGCGTGAGAGCTAACCGCATGCTAATGCGCTCCAAAGTATTGTGAAGTCCTGCAGCTCTGAGGCTGCCACATCTCCCCGTTGAGTCCCGGGCCTGCGAGGCTCTTGGCAATATATTCGTATTCTGATGCTCAAAGCTCAACATTCTTTCCTCAGTCGCTCAGTAGGGAGGCAGAGAATTGGGATGCACCCAAGGGAAATGTAGCGAAAATGACATACCTCAAGATTTGATAATCCAGTTGGTGGTGGACAGAGGTGTCTTTGAAAAGGGGAGCTGCACATACCACTCTTTAGTCCTGGGGATTGACTAGCCCTGTCTGTACATTACACACAGGCAGCACAGTCAAATGTGTTCAAACGGAAAAAAGTTTAGTCTGTAAACTTGCAGCTATATTAAGCTGTCACAGAGATGAACATGTTGATAATGAGACTTTTTGTTCTGCTCTTTGTTCTTAAGATTGAAGAGCTGAAGAATGAGAATGCTTTGCTCCGAGCGCAACTCCAGCAGCACGGCATCGAGATGGTTGGAGAGACGCCACCGCAGTGAAGCAGAGACAAAAAGAACAAGGAGGGGCACCACCACTCAGACAAACAGTCGACATGATGAAAAAGAAGGCGAGATGATGGAGGAAAAAACAAAAAGGACTTGTGAAGAATCACTTTTTCTAGTGAATGCATCTTTCCCAGGCTGCGAACCCTTCACCGGCCTGTGGTGGCTGACTGTTTCATTCCTATTGAGATAACCACCCGTTATAACTCTGTAGAAATGTGCTCCACTCACCACCACCAGTGCTTTGCTAGCACACCCTATGAGAGACAACCTCTGCTGAACTCCTCCCATAATTTGTATTTATGTAGCGTCACTCGTGGACTATGCTGTTAGTCATGTACATTTTAATTTAGCTCCCTGTCAGTGTATTTTACCCCAAACTATTGATTTGGACTTAGTTCAAGCTTTTATTCGTTTTTTTTATTTTTAGTTCTGTATTAATATTTTTTTTTAGCTGCTTTAATTTATTAGTCCGCTTGCTGACAGAAGCCTCGTCGGAGACCAGTTACAGTGAAGCTCGTGCACACGAGAAAAGCAGATAGAATTTTTAAGTGAGAAAACATCAAAGAATGCAAAACATTGTGATTCTACAGGCAGAAGTAATGTAATACACGCAGTTTCCCTAGACCCAAAGACGAACACGGAGCTGTGCTGGCCTCTGCTTCTGGGCTGACTTATGTAAATAGGACTTGTCATGTTTTAATACAGATGTTAAAGAATGTTAGAGCAGATTATCTCTGGGAGAAAACAATCAATAACTCCCGCTGGTCCTTTGTCATAATGATTACCATGAAGTGTGTGCTATCTTGGAGCTTGATTTGAAAACAAATTAAAGTGGTGTACTTGAATTGTTGGGCATTTGCTTAACAAGAGAAATGACTCAAAAGTCAACAAAATCCCTTTTTCAATTTCCAACTGTTTAAATGCTATTGGAATATACAAATAGAAATGTAGGCGATTAACAAACACAGCACGCTGGAGTGGGATGCGGTGCAAATTTCAAGTTTTGCCAAACTATATATCGAAACTAGTTTTTTTTTTTTTTTTTATCTTTTGTTAACGTGTGATTTACCGGTGTCTCACTAGGTGTAAGAATAATCCCCACATGTTTCATTTCTAGCTGTTTGGTCTATTTTTGTGTTGCAAGACTTCAAATGCAGCTCCACGCACAAGGGGGGAGACACCCTGGAGAGCAGCACTCAAAGACTCTATGGAAAAAGGAGTCCACACACATTCTGTGTTGCACTTCTTAGCTGAGCACAACTTGTTCTCCACGAAATGAAGGGATAGTTTGAAAGAGGGAAACTCGATCTCACATTTCTCCGCCCTCTCAGGCGAACAATAAGTAATTGGTTGTAGAAACAGCAAGAGCCAATATTAACATTGTTGATGATTTTGAGAATGAATATACATGATGTCTCTATTCCGCTTTAGGTCATGTGGGGGAAAAAAGATATCACGCTTCAGAGCCACTTATTAGAGCACGATTGCTTCCCCTTGTCAACATTTCTGGATCCAACAAAGAAAAACTAACACTCAGACCGCTGGAGAAATCAGGCCGACTATCACGTTTTAATATCTCAGACTCTGCACGTTAACAGCTTGTGCTTTGGAAGTGCTGTTCTGCGTCTGCTGTTAGATTCAAACCTGATATGAATAGTGCAAGTGTCTGATCTATCAAACAAGGCTCCTCGCCATGGTTGAATGATAGATGTTTTGCGGTATAATTTTTTACACCCCAGTGAGAGCAGAGAATGTGAAGACATGAATAATGCTTTGGAAGACGGATGTTCACAAATGAAAGGTCACTTGTGGCTAATTCTTTTTTTTCTTTTTGAAATGGCAAAAGAAAGTGTTTTTCTCTGTAGCAGCCTCACTGTTCTCAGGTTAGATCTTAAGACATTTTTTAAGTAAAATGGTGTAAAATAAAACTTTCACTATCTAATAACATTTATCGACTGGTTGTGTCTCATTGTCCTTCTGAAGTTCTTGGAACTATGCAAACGTCAATACTTTATTACTTCTGTGAAGTTGGTTTTCGGTTCATGATATGTTTGTGCAACTGTTAGTCAGCAAGATGTTTTGTAACCATAGAGATGATTGAGAAATGAGTCATGGGCTTTACTGGAATCCTGACTGGCATTGAAATGCTCACTTAGTTTTAGACATTGTTCAGTAGTCTTCACCCATCTACACAAACATGACATCTGACGTCTTGTTTTCTTTATTTTTTTGAAATGTGAAATAGTAAATCCCCTGTAATGTTCGTTTAAATCTAAGGCATCACCTTACATTTTAAATTTGTTTGTGTTGAAAAAACATTCCAAGTTGTCGTTCATTAGGATTTGAGACTGAAGGTGTGGTTTGAACAGATTGGATTGATAGCACCGGCTCCACAAGCAAACAACTCACCAGCTTTCGTCAGATGTTGATTAAAATCATGCTTAATCCTGATTGGTGCATTTATGTGAAAACACCATTCCCAATGGAAAAGAACCCAGATGAAAACTACAAATAAATCTTTCAAAATTACCAAACATTTAATAATTCTACGAAGCAATGTTGGTTCAGGGAGGACTCATTGTGTGAAAATAGGTTTTTAAAGTCTTCAAAAAGAGCCCAGAAATGACTTAAAACATCTAACGTTTCCCTAATGGTGTCCTATTGAGATTTACCGCCATACTTTTAATCAAACTAATTTAATACCCATTGTCTCTGAGGGATTCAGATTCAAACTGATGGGGTTTATATACAGAAACCTAATGAATTGAAATGGCAGAGACCTGAGGCTCTTTACCTTCAAAATAGGCCCAATTCAATATTGATTAAATCCTTAATATTCGTTGATATGGTAGATGGGTAAAAATGCTCAGCCTGGAAGCGTTTCACAGTTCCAGATAAAGACATTTTTAAGACAGCCTTTTTAACAAAACACATTTGGAGGATTAAGCTTCCTTGGAGAAAGTAGGCACTCCCTGTGTACTCCAGCTCATCCGATCGATTGATCAACCCTCTGGTAAGATTGAAACCTGTGAGCAGTCGGAACACACAGAGGGCACCTTGGGTGAGGAAGATCAATGGTGGATAAAAGGCGCATCTAAGCCTTCAGTGAGATTGAGTTTGACTTTGCAGGTCAAGGCACTTAAGCATCATTTGGCGGTTCTTAAAGAGAGAAGTCATGCTTTGGATAATCTTTTAAATGCGGACTGTGGTGTTGTACATGCGCACAAATTAAGAGTATTTATAACTCACAGACTCATTATCCATCAGTCGTCATTAGTCTGTTTAATTTGACTTGCTTGTGTCTTTCCGACCCCCTCCAGTGTCTCCAGGCTTGTCAGCTGCCATTCAAACACACACACAGCCAGGCGGACGTCTGTGTGTCCCTGTCTGTGTTTGAAGTGGCTGATCTCTGATCCCACGTACCTGTCAGATTGGGAAATACTACTCTCAGTCTGTCAGTCAGTGTGCCTCTTTCACCCAATGCCTGTAAAAGCCCTCTGAAGAGTGCTCAGTGTGGAGAAAAAAAATCTAAAACAACATATTTGTTCCTACTCTAACAAATGTAAAATGTCGCGAGTGACAGGGACTCTCACTTTGACCTCTCACTGCAGATAATAGAATTACAACTAATTAATGTGTGAATTGGAAGAGGTGTGTCTCCGCTTTGAGCAGTACATGGTTAGTGCTGCACTTAGTAGATTTGGAACAGTGGCTCATTTCTGGTCAGTACGGAGCAAATGTCCATGTTTGCCTGGAGGGTGGGACAAAGCCAACTGCTGTAAATGAATGGGGGAGAAAAGCCTTTTTAAATCTATGTTCAGGCCAGTCTACCTATGCACATGGTTGACTGATTTTCATCAAACTGGGCAACACATTCTCCTGGAAAGCCACAGATTCATGTCCTGCAGGCTTTTCTTTGTGCTTTTGGGGCTACAACAGCTCTCTGTGAGCAGCAAACATTGCCCGATGCCTCTGCCTGTTTCTCATTTGCTTTCTCTGAGGTTGTTATTTGTCGAGAAAGGGCTGACAGAAAGAGTCTTATTCCATCTGACATACAATGCTTCTCGTACATTGTACGTCTCATCTTTCTTGGGCCTACATTAATAACTACACAGCACCTGTCTCGCTCATAGTAGTAGTATCAGCACCAAGGTATGTTTTCTGTTGCTGTCAAGACATTTTTATTTGTTTTACTTTTTTTTAGCAGATTCTTAAAAAAAAAATTTGACTTGGAGTTTGAACACACAGTTCATAAATAAGAAGAAACAATGGGGAGTGTAGTTTTGAAAGTATTCGCAGGGTAAAACAAAAACAAATCACAGATTCTGCTGACAATAGAGTTTTATTAAGGACCGCCGAACAATGACAAAAGTGTTATCATCATGGTTTAACATTTTAACTCAGCAAAACATCATGTAGCCTATAGCAACCACAATCAAATGAAAAACACTGGACTACAGCTCATATTTACAAAGCTATCAGTTTCTAACTATGATTTGTTTCAAAGATCTTATGATACAAATCTCTGCATGGACACATTTCCAATCACCTATTGTCTTTTTTAAAGGAATATTGAGCAAGTATTTTGCCATGCGATGTTTTCCTGATTTGTTTTTCTCTCTTGAGTATGTTTTGGGGCATTTTGGTGCCATTTCGACAGAGACGGGTAATGAAGTGGCGCCTCCCCGACTTGAAACAGAAACATTAGAGTTAAGTGCCTTGACATGTTTATATGAAAACCTTTACTGAAGTTTTTCAGTTTTTTTGACCGTGTTAGTTTCGACACTTTTTTGTAAAGTGCTTAGCGTAATTGTTTTTATGAAAAGGTACCATATAAATCTGCTGTAAACTTCTTCTTTCTATTTTTTAAGGAGATATTTCCCCTTTTCTTGAATGGAATTAATATTGACAATGTTGTAATTTCCAGTAATGTATTGCAACATGCTTCAAAGTGTGGAATTATCTCCAGTGTCAGCTTCCGAGAAACCATCAACCTTGCTCCATACCACCCCCTTAGTCTGAAAAACGACACTGCATTGGTTGAACTGAGGAGCAGTACCGGATCAGAGGCCATGACTATTACAAGTTCCCATGTTTGTTTACAAATTCTTCCAACACTGGTTCTTCCATGTCCTAGTTTTGAGTAAACACTCGCCCTGGCTGTGTTTTGGTGGCGAGTGGTGTTGTGTTGGGTTAGGTAGCAGATAAGCTGATATAAGTAGAATGTGTGGAGTGTCTTGCAGCTGTAGGGACGGGAGGAGGGGGGGAAAGGGGGCAGGAACAGAGGACGATGATGAAATAGGGACAGAGGGGGCAATGCCCTCGAACAGGAGAAAAAGGGAGAGTGGCCCCTGCTGAGGTGAATCTGTCTGCCGTGCTGGTGCCTGTCTTTGTTTGGCCAGAAGATTCCTACTGATAGCTGCAGTGACCGATACGAGACAAATGCTTAGGAACGACAGGCCACGCATGCTTGGAAAACCCAGATCTGAAAGTTGTTGTTTTTGTTCACTGTTTACTTTTTATTTAAAGTTTTCTATTTTTTTTTCTTCTCTAATGAACTCACACTGAAATTGAATCTGATATTTTTGTCCTGGTCCAGTCAACCTGTGTCATATTCAGATTTCTCATTAGCTGAGTCATGCCTAGTGAAGCATGGAAAACAAAATGTCATGTGTTCATCGACATGTGAGTGGACATTATGTGCCGATTCTCATAGTGGACTAGAGCTATGTCTCTTACTCCATATTAAAGAATTGTGGGTAGATTCCAACCGATGTGGAGCCATTCATGGCTGTATTTGTTGACACTGATGTTGTGGTCACCCAAAGTAAGCAGCGGGGTTATCAGTGAACGAGACCCACTGACGCAGGGTTCCCGCAACATGTTACTACTATGTTACATGTTAGTATGTAACATGTTACATACTAATTGAGTCCGCACAGGCAATTTGAAAAAGATACTGAAGGTATAATGAGAATTCAAATGGCCTCTGAATTTATCAGCATGCACAGGCCACATTTTATCAGTTTGTACCTTTATTCTGCCTTTTTTTTGTTATTTATTTTCCAACATTATTGATGTTTGTATTTTATTCACAGCCTTATGTTATTGTGGAATAGTTTTCTTACCCTGACAGGATAATTAATCTAAAGGTGTTTATCGCTGCTTCAGTGATAAGAGGAAAAATGGTCCTTACAATTTGTGTATGTTATTTATTTATATGCAATTGATAACAATCTGGTTTATTATTATGCCATTATCATTAAATCTACACTGTTACAATTTCACACTGGAATATTTGTTAAGGTTTCAACAATTGGTGTGCCAGGAAATTACTAATGGTATTTTAATGAAAAAAAAGCAGCTGTCATTTGTCATGTGGTATGTTATTTATTAAAGGAATATGGAAATACAAAAAAGCATTTTGTCATGCACATAAAGTAATGATATACAAGAGATTTGTTTTGTCAGTGGGGTAATACACCTGAAGCAATGCAAGTCGTCGCTGTCCAGACATAATAAACCTCATCAGATCACATTATATTCATCTTTAACTAATGCAAATTGAAACATCTTGACACTCAAACAGAGGATTTTAATCCTTGCTTCTTTTCAACCACTCTCAAAGGGATTTAATTTGGTTCAACTTCAGGTTCCTGTGTATTATGCAAAAACTGAATGTGTTAAAATTGAGGGGCTAATTATTCAATTTGAGAGGTAGTAATTACATCCTTTAGACCAAGGGTGTCAAACTCAAGGCCCAGGGGCCAAATCCGGTCCGTGATTTCATTTTATGCGGCCCCACAAGAGCTTGCAAAGAATATAATATGTTTATTATACGGCCACATGCCGATCTACAGAAGCACGTTGCCCATAAACTACATGTCCCACAAAAGTACTTTGCCGTACTTAGTTCCCAGTACTTAGTCCCGCCAAACTCTTTATACCCGGAACTGTCCTAGTAAATCGCGTTCACACCGGAATAAGTCCCTGAGGGAGGATTACGCAATTTCTAATTGACACAGCTGAAGTAGCCCTAGATTTGATGAATGAATGTACTACAATACACCTCAGAGGGAAATATTACTTTCTTAATTTTACATTTTTCTGACAGTTATACTTTGCAGATTAAGATGAATAAAAACAAATTATAATCCAAAAATATATTATCATTATAATGGGTTAAACACAACTGTATTGATCCCTGGGCGAAATTCACAAGCTAAAGTATAGTTAAAAAACAATATATATAAAAATATAAATACAAAATAATATAATATATATATATACAAAAAACATAAAACACCTTTTGAAAAGCTGTCCACTGTAGTAGACTCTATGCGTGAAAGGGTTAAATATATATAAATGTATATTTATATAGTCTTAAATTTACAACCGGCCCTTTTGAGTGCAACCATAATGCTAATGTGGCCCGAGATGAAATTGAGTTTGACACCCCTGCTTTAGACTGAGCAATGGATATTCCAAAGCGGCTCCCTCTCCTAAGTGAAGGATTTCCTGGGTCGAAACAAGTGCAGCTCGGCCAGCCATGCAGTAGATTGACCCGTGCAATCTTGGCCTTTGCTTTGGGAATCTCCAGCTCATTGTTTTCCAGGAAAAAGTTACATTTTTGATGTATGTATGAAGCGTTGCATCAATACAGAATACACATTGCTCTCATATTGTAAAAAATAATGGTTTCCAGCAATAGCAGCAGCTTGTTCATGTGTGGGATTACGTGTTCTGTGAGCGGAAAGTAATTTAATATAAAAGTTCATAGTTGATTTGATATCTCTGAACAGACAGTGGGGCCCACAGTGAAGGATATTTCAGAGGATCTCCAGTGTTGCAGCACTTTGGAGAGGAGGAGGTCAAAACTTCTCCAGCGCAGTTAGGTAACCTCTGACAGAAGTGGGCCGGACCTCCCGGAATGATGAGGCAACACTGAGCCCCAGACTGTATAAATACCACACAATCGTCATGCTCAACCATCAGACAGCGGAAGGACTCTAAACAGCTGACCAGGGTCACAGAAGATCTGAAGAAATCCACTTGCTCAGACAATCAAACCAACCATCACTGGAGAAGAAGAAGACATTTGAGATATTGTGGTGCTTCTCCACAGCCCGACACCCATGACAAAGAAGACTTATCAAGTCTAATCTTCAAAGGATTTAATAACTAAACCCCTTAACCTCAACCTAAAAATGAAGGCATTTAGCATTGCAGTTGCAGTGACACTCGTGCTCGCCTTTATTTGCATTCTGGAGAGCTCTGCCAGCCCGTTTACTGGGGTAAGAATTTGACTTAAACTCACTTCATTTGCTTATGAGCTATACATGTTTTGTCAGGATGCTAAAATGTGTCTCCTAAATATGCGTAATTCATTAACAGGTGCAGGAGCTCGAGGAGGCAGGGGCCAATGACACTCCAGTTGCGGTATATCAAGAAATGTCAATGGAATCGAGGATGGTATGTTCAATTGACTGAATTAATTAAGACAATTACCTTGAGTAAAACTCAAATGTAAGTGGATGTGTTTTCCCTATGGAGTGCCCTGGTCCTCTCTTTCCCTATACGGAGAGGCTGAAATGTTGGAGATGAAAGCTCTTGCTCATGTCTCTTGTTTTTGTTTCACTCAGATGCCAAATCACATCAGGCAGAAGCGGCAGAGCCACCTCTCCCTGTGCCGCTGGTGCTGCAACTGCTGCAAGGGCAACAAGGGCTGCGGCTTCTGCTGCAGGTTCTGAAGATTCCCGCAACGACCACAAAATATTAATATATGAAGCTTTTTTTGTTGTTGTCTTATCCTAAGAAATAACCTTTTCTTGACCTCTTTCTCCAATGCATTGCCTGTGCCACACTCTTTTGTATCATTTTTTAAAGAGGTATGATTCGTGTAAAAGCACTGGAAAAAATGATTCTATGTATTTATTTTGGATGTTTTAATACTTAAGTCTTTTTGTAATGTCAATTTGTTTCTTAAAGAATCCAGACTGTGACTGTCTCTTTGCCTGCTCTAAGTCTAACAAGTTAATATTTGGTGTTGAATAAATAATGAACATTTGAAGCAACTTCGAAAATGTTTTTGTGTCATTAGTGGGAAATATATAAATCAGCAGTAGGCCTAATTGAAGCCATTTGTGCTGTTGTGAATACAGCATCCAAACAATAGTTATATAAAATAGATGACTTTCATATACTCTAAGCCGGTCTTTCTGTTCTCTATCGCTCACATTACACCTAACTTAATTGCAATTTTTGAAGCATTAACATGTATGTCAGTTACTGTACCTCGTCTATGGTTTTCCCTTTGGACAGGACTCTCTGAAACACATTCTTCATTTCAATGTTCCTCTCAGATACAAACATAAATGATCCTAATTTCTCTAGTTTTAATATTTCAGGTCTTCATGACTCTAAGCATTGTGCTGCAAGTGTTTTCAACTCAAAATACTTTCTTTAGTGGACCTCAGGATGTGATAAATGTTGTGTTTCCTGTAGTTTATTTCGGGTGCGGTAAATAGAAGAAGTGTACTAAGCTGGTGCCGTGACTCAGATCTTAGGGAGGTGTGTGGTGTAGTGGAGTAGTGCGTTGGTGTTTGGATCAGGGGGCATACGTTCAAACCCCACTACAGTCAGCATGTCGTTGTGTCCATGGGCATGGCACTTCACCCCAAAATGCTCCTGTGGGGATAGGCCACAGAATTCAGTAGAAGTCGCTTTGGATAAAAGTGTCTGAAAAGTAATTCTTTAACATATCTACTTAAAAAGCATCTCAGCACGATTGTTTTTTGAAATGGCAAGTCATTCGAAATCTAGCTACAAGTGCACTGCATATATCCTGTCTGATCTGTGACAGCAGAAACTCTCATTCAGTGTTTGTGTGGAACATGTTATTGGAAAATCCAACAAAGCACCGGTATCGACAGTGTGCCCTCTGCTTGCTCAGCTAGTTATTGCAGCTTCTACCTCTGAGCGTGGTATCTCCTACTGAACCACAGCAGATCAGATAAATCAATCAGTAAAAGCCTGAGAAAAGAAATGTGATTGTGTCGTAAGAATTCCCATCGTGTTTTCATCACAAACAATAACAGGCAGCAGAGATTAAATTCACCATCCAGTTGCTCACATAAATGACTGAAATGTAACCTTTTTATTCAAGATGTGATCATCTCTTCATAAGAATGTGTTGTTCTCTTGCCGATTACTACGAGCTTTGTGTGTCATATTATGGGTGTTAAGTTTCTGCTGTTGCATTTAATTAACTAACTGCTGAAGGCAAAAACTATTTTAAGATGTCGTGCAGTTAGAGATCTTAAACAGCTATTCTTGGTTGTCATAATGTCCCATCTTGTAAATAAGATAGTGAAGGTTGGTGTGTGTGTGTGTGTGTGTGTGTGTGTGTGTGTGTGTGTGTGTGTGTGTGTGTGTGTGTGTGTGTGTGTGTGTGTGTGTGTGTGTGTGTGTGTGTGTGTGTGTGTGGGTGGGGGTGTGTGTGTGTGTGTGTGTGTGTGTGTGTGTGTGTGTGTGTGTGTGTGTGTGTGTGTGTGTGTGTGTGTGTGTGTGTGTGTGTGTGTGTGTGTGGGGGTGTGTGTGTGGGTGGGGGTGGTTGCATGTGTGAAACACGACAATCAAAGCAGTGCACATACAGAAACAGAAACCACAAGAAACATCAGAACTGAAATACAGAGTTTTCAAAGGCAGAGTGACTGACACTTGAAAGGAATTACACATCTAGTGTCTACTGTTAGAATGTCTGCTTTATTAGATAGAGAAAGCTCGGAGTAAAGGCAGGATGGCAGCAAAGCGTGGAGGTCAAGTGTTTTTAAAGTTGTGTTTGCTTATAAATAAAAAATAATATGAAGACACACTTTATTGATCCCTGAGGGGAAATGAAATTGTTTTTAGTCTGTTGTTATTTGTACGCATTAGACACAGGCCTAATCAGCCCATGTATGCATAATGGAGAGATGTCAGAGTGAGGGTGGGGGGGGGGGGGGGGGGGGGCTGCCCATGAACAGGCACCTCAAGAAGTTTTGGGGGCATGTGCCTGCTTTAGGGCAATGGCATTCCTCAGGGGGTGAACTGGCACCTCTTCAGCTTCCAGTCCACTTTGCGTAATTCGTAGAGATCTGAACCAGCAACCCTATGGTTCCCGCTACTCTTAATCAAGACTGCATTAGAACACATTGAGAACAAACACAATAACGCAGTGAAAATACTTAACCAGCTTTTTAGAACACGTTCTATTGGCCCAACATACACACCCAAACAGGCTGGAGCAAAGAAGAGTAAAACTCATGGTGCAATCCAATTTATTTCTGCTTTGATTTGTAACCCACCTATGAATTGTTAATGCCTCTGTGGATTAAATGAAAAATTGATGAAGTTTTGGACACTGATACACTTTGTTGGCAAGCGCATAATTTTTTTGAAATATGTCTGTGTCCTAACTCTGTTTATCACATAAACAGACTACTTACCATGACATCCCTCCCGCTCACTGTTTACAGCCTTTTTTTATTTATTCATAATTGAGAGAATATTGCTTTGGGCTATCTAAGAGGGAACTTGTGTCATTATTCGCTTTGCAAACAAGGGACTGCTGTCAGCCTGTTACATTGACGACCTTTTATGTAATGTGCATCAACAAAGAAATTGCATTGCATTACAAGTAGATTGAGGCTTCTGAGAGCTGTTTTGGGGCTGAGAATGGTCTGGTAAAAGGCTGATGTTAGCATAGACTCTAAACTAGAAGTGGACCTAGTCAACTATGACGTCCTTTAAAGCAGTGATTCTCAAACTTTTTTCAATAATGTACGCCCTTTGAAAACAAAATTCAGCCAAGTACCCCCTGATCAGCACAACAACTATTTGTTAGGGACAACATGCCTATATAAAGAGGTACAGCGCTGCACCATCAGTGTCTGATTTATTACAACAACCTTGTAACTGAGAAACACTTAAATGCTACATTTAAAATGTTTACAATCCATCACTAAATTCATGGCAAACCAATTTTAACATCATGCAATAACACTAAGATGACATTAGTTGCATTGAACTAATCTTTTTAATAAGTTGTACGTACAATTTAGTGAGAAACATGGGCTTGTGCTTCACTGAGGATCTTTGTCATTCTGACAGGGAGGCAAACTGCAGTTATTACACTTCATGTTTTGAAATATGTGTGTAATCTCACGTACCCCCTGCAGTACTCCAACGTACCCCTAGGGGTCCGCGTACCCCCATTTGAGAACCACTGCTTTAAAGTACCAAAATATTACAATAGACTTTCATTAACTGGAAACAGTGACACACTGTAAAAGAATAGCATTTATAATATGAAAAACTCGGAGAGCATCCAAAACACTGTGAAGCGTCCTGTCATACTGTCACCTGTGCTGTTGTATTAGCTGTAAAGTGTCTCTACTGTAGGCTATTTTTATTATATGTACTGTTAAGGCCGATAGAAGTTTGGACCCCAAAGCAAAAGACTGGAGAGAGATGGTAAAAAACAAAAGCTTTCTTCAAGCAGAAAAAAGACGGCAGTGGAGTCAGGAAGTTCGCTGGCACTGAGTCGTCAGGGACAGGAGGCAAAAATCCAAACAAAGAATCAAAAAGACGAGGAGAGCAGCGAGACACACCGGAGGGTCGAAACACAGAGGAATTATCTGGCAGGGAAGTGGCATGAGGACCGGGCTTTTATATCTACAGGTGAAGAGGTGAGTGGAAACAGGTGTGCCTCGTCTACTCCTGGGAGGAGCCAGCCAACTCCCTGTCACACACCAGCCCTGCAGAGGAAAACAGAGAAGGGAGGGGGAGACAGGAAAAAGCACACAACAAAAACAAAACTAAACAGAATCATAACATGTACAGCACTTTGGCTCGACCAAAAATCGTTTATAAATGTGCTATATAAATAAAACTTGATTTGATTTGTCAATCAAATGTTAGACACGTCACCAAGCATTCGCTGCCTTTTCATCCATTTTACTCTAAATGTGACAATCATTTTCAAAATGAAAATCATGCTACATTGAAGAAGACGTGAAACTGGCAATTGTGAGGAAATATATTCAAGTCAAGAAAGTGTCTTGTTTACCAAGGTGAAAAATAAAGTGAGATATGAGTTAATTCTTCATAGATTTCTCTATCTCATTTTGCAGGCTACCCAACTTTCAGGCGATACAGCATTGACTTTACTTTTCAGACCTGGTTTTTGCCTTGAAGTTAGATTTATTTTTGATTGATTCAAAGAAAGGATCTGACTGCCGGAAACGTTTATTTGTAAATGTTATCGTAAATGTTTTCTTCTTTTCATTTTTAAATAAAAAGTACTTTTTATTCCCCTGCCTTCTTACTAGTCATTCAGGGAGTGGACAGATTTGAGCTTCCACTTGACATCCACTAAAGTTAATTTCTTCAACAAAAAAAAGTAATGTTTAAGAATTTGGGTTCCTTCAGTATGTAACCTGTTTAAAAGCTTCCCCGAGTTTTAAAGCTTGCCCGGGGAGAAGTGTGGAAAAGTTGTGTTAGTGAGCCAAAATCCCTTCTCTACCCTGAAGAGGTAGAGCTCAGGTTCCCTCTTGGCTACAATTAAAGTGAATTCACCAGGGAGTTTAAGCATGATTAAATGCAACATAGGATGTCCGAAATGTCTCCTATTGGCTCTGCACGCACAACTATATGGGTAAAGGACTGTCACACACACACACACACACACACACACACACACACACACACACACACACACACACACACACACACACACACACACACACACACACACACACACACACACGCACGCACGCACGCACGCACGCACGCACGCACGCACGCACACACACACACACACACACACACACACACACACACACACACACACACACACACACACACACACACACACACTGTCACAGTCTGCTCCATCATTCTCTAGTAGTTTTCCATTCACCTGGAAATGCAGGGTATGCTTTATAGTGGGGCTACCTTTTGATTGGCATGACACTACCACTGTGTTTTCTGGTGTGGGTGCTCTTCATGTTTTTTTCTTACATTTCTTTTCAAAAAGCGTTCTTAAAGGATACAATGATTTATTTGATCAGAATCATAAAAATCATAAAAAACTGATTTTTTTATATATACAGTTACTAAAATGTGGCGCATACTGAAGTCTTAATCCAGGAATGTGGCCTCATCAAGAATTGTTTTGACTCGAAATTCAAGTTATTCTATCTCAAATGGTTACCAATGAGATGGATTCAAATTGTACGGCTCTTCTTGGAGCTGGGGCCCTGGGTTGATCCATTACACTAATTTGGCCAAATAAACAAGACCAAGCCCTAATATAGCCGAATGCTAGAGAGGAGAAACAAAGAGTCATCAAAAGAAAATCAACATCATTGAGGGCAAAGGCAAACTTCAATAAGAATATTTAATGATACAACAAGAATGGATGCCACAGGCATAGCAAGCACAATGATCTCTGTTGTCTCATCCTTGATAGCTTAGCAGTTCCACTTCAGGCAAGTTTGTTTATTAGATTTCATTCAAATTAAAGTAACATCGAGTTTGGTCATTTGTGTGTGGAATTGTATGTGTTGGAGGAAGAAGAAGTGGTGAGGAAATCATTTTTGGTACTGATAAAAGTGAAAGGGTTCAATGACACTTGCTTTGATCAGGCTCAAACCAACATGCAGACATGAACTGCTCAACAAACACACAGCGTGAATAAGGTGAAAACTCACCTTCCCTATATACACTGCGGAGTTAAGGAGCAAAGAGAAACAGCTGTGCAGGTAGTTGACCAATCACAAAGGCCGTCTGGTGTCAGGTGCAACACATTGTGGGTGTGTGGGACAGTTAGGACAGGAGCATTAAATAACAACACACTGCACGTACAACCAGACTGAATGTGACCGAGGTATGAAGACAGCGCTTCAATAGGATTAATTCTCCTCCGACTGAGAAATGAGGGGGGTCTATTTCAGTCAAAATTGTTTAAAACTTCCTTTTTATAGCTTAGGCACTACAAATAATGACACGTTTAAACAAGAAAACTAGGCCATATGTTATTAACTATGTTCTAATTGACACATGTGCACAACTAAAATCTCAACATTGGACAGATCAAGTTTCAAAGTTATTCATTATTGTGTCCAATGCCTTCGTTTTTTGCAGTTTCCCCTAGTAACAGCAGCCATGTTGCATGTCGTTTTGTTGCTATTTTTCTACTGTGCCTGACTGCAGGGTGTATGTGTTTTGTTAAAAGTTTGTTGGGATAGTGATGTTGGAGTATACCCTCTATTCAGTTGCCCCGGTGACAGTGAAGCATGCATGCACAGTACCTGGACTCTGTAAAATCAAAGTAGCTCAATGTAAATCAGTTATCAATAATGTCATTTTGTACATTATTATGTGTGTTACTGTTGTTGTCAAAATGACTCCTAGAAAAATATCTATTTAATTGTTTTTCATTTTAATGATGAATATTTCCACCGCCAGAGGGTTTTTCTCCAGCTGTGCTCTGTGATGTGTCCTTGACCATCCCTGACCAGAGGTTTGTTTTCATGCTCATTGATGTCGTGTACGGCTATATTGATTTTTGTTGAGGTTCAGTGATTTCCAACAAAGGGCTAAACGTTTTTTTCCAAATCACCAACCTGACAAACTTCGATCTCTCAACAATTGATAGGGCTTATTTCAAAGGAAAGCGTATTTTAGAGGGGATGAAATAAATGAAGGAAAAATTATGGAAGATTTAAAGCCTTAATAAAAAAAATACAAGAATAAGAGGCCGAGATTATAATTAACAACCTAAGAGCCGTCTTGAATTGCATTAGAACTAATGAAAGGATGCCATGATGAGAGTATAGAAGGAGTCTTTGTGATGGCTTGAACTTTAATATTAAACTGGCAGACAATCTATCTGTTCTATCAGAGGTTTAAAAAACATAATTTCAAAGAACAAACAGATAAGTTAAAGAATAAGACTAAGTCTATAGCAATTACCATTGGTGTTGACGCTGGTATAAAGTTGGCCTTCTGATAGTAGAAAGAGCTCAGGTCCTGATGAAATGTATGGCTCTGCAGTTTTTTTAAATGTTATTAACTTGATATATCTTAAACAACCAAAGATACGCCTTAAGACCTTGAGCCTTACATTTTCAGTGATAATAGTTTCTTGAGAAGATAATAATAATATGCTTTTCTACAGGAGATTGAGGTACGACTTGCCCCTCTACAGATAGCTAAATGGTCTGCAGAGGGCTAGAGGACAAGATGCCACCCTGGCCTGACCTTCCTCAACTACATGTGCCATGCACCCCCATTGAGTGTCCCTTGACTCAAGACAGGCTTCTTTTGTGGACTTTTCCATTGCTTTTAATATTATTCCCCCATGTTGGCTTGCAGGGACACTTCAATTTGATATTAACGACACTGGATTGCTTCAAGACTTCTTGACGGAGTGGTCATAATATCTTTTCTGAAAATCTTTACTCATCCTCTGGTTCACCTCAAGGTTGCGTTCTGACTCCCCTCCTTTATATTCCCTACACAAACAGCTGTCAAAGTAAATACTAACATGTGGTTAGACCAAGTCTCTTTGAAGGAGAGAAACGAGAACCAGTAGTGGATGACTTTGAGTGGAACGTTTCTAAAACCATGGACATGATCATTGATTTTAGGAGGTAGTCCCCCGACCCCTCAACTGACAGATATCAAGGAGACCCAAACATAGATACGATTTCTAAAAAGGTCCAACAGCAGTCTGTCGAAACTACAGTTGCCAGCTGATGGATCTCCACATGTTTTAGAGGAACTGTTGCTCTGTTTCCTTCACCACAAAGCAGCCCCATGACATCTGCAGAAATGCAACGTTCTTTGATGTTATACCAATAAATAAAATATGAGAGCTCAATTCATACAGATCACTGTTTGGGTCACTTCAACAGGCATGTGAACAGTCTAGGCAAAAAGATCTGGAGAAAAATCGAAGCATTAAGCGCTGTAATGTGAACGTAACCTTGGACTGTCCTGATGACCCCCTGCAGAGAGAGTTTGACCTCCTGAATCACATCGTAAATAGGCCTTCTCCGAGGACAAAGAAATACAAAGTCTCTTTTGTTTGCACAGCAATTATTATCTTCCTCGGAGGATTCAAGCCATGGATAATTTTATTATTCACACAAATGCTTTTTCCTACTATGAAATGGCAAAATGTCTTCTTTGAGAAAGGCCAATGATCTCTTAGGGATCATGAAATTGTTCTATTAAATATATTGGCCACAAATGTGCCAATATAGTGCCGTTGTTCTTGTTAATTTTTGTATTTGAAGTATCAGTTGCTGATCTAGAACCTGTAAAACGTTGGATGTGTATGCTCTCCCCTCTGGCCATTAAAGGGGACCTATCATGCAAAATGCACTTGTGCATGTCTTTCTATGTCTTTTATACATAAATATGTGTCCCTGTTGTGTCAGGGAACTCAGAAAACAAAACCCTCTCTTTTCCTCCGTACCCAAACCTCTAAAAACGGGGCTACAACGGAGCTGATCCAGATTTGCGTCCGATATGACGTGATATCTGAAATATGGGCTGGCTTTACACCCACGGCCCAATCAGAAACGTCGCTATCAGAAACAATGCGCAATGTGTTTTGGACCTAATGTGGTCTTTGTTTACATTAGCAAGCATCGCTAACACTCAGAGCTAACCTGTACTGGAGAGAGCACATGTGTGAAGACATAATAAAAGGAACTCAACTTGTGGTAAACCCGCAAGAGAAAAAGCATTTGAGCTCCATACTGTTTCAGAAATAATCCTTTATGTGGTTTGGAACATGATATGGCGTTTAATCACGGCAGCATTTAGCTGAGTATCTCGTAGAATTCTGATTAGGCAGAAGCTCCCCCTCTTCTTTTTTTTCAAGCTAAGGACCCAAAACAGCGTTTCTCTAACAGGCCTGAAACAGAGGGATATGAGTCTAAAATGCATGATCTGTTTGGAATTTTTAGCAAAACACATTATAGACATGTTTTTTTATATATTTGTATATATCTGAGACACATAATATATGCCTACAAATAGCATAATAGGAGACCTTTAAACGCGTAATCCTCAAACTGATTTGCCTGGGGGCCATATTTTCAAAATGACAGATCATTCTGGGCCTTTGTCAGGGGGTCTGGTTGCTCTCCCCTTCCTCTCATTATAACAAGGTCTTTCAGTATATTATTATGCTTTCCAACATTACAGTAAAAATAACTCATTGTGAATCCATTCATTTAAAATGCAGCCTTCTTTTGCTTAGATTCGGAGAACATAACCAGGGCCTCAGTCCACTGTGCAGCCGTCAGTGGCATTCAGGCAGTCTTCATCAGTTGAGAAATATAATGTGGTCATGTTTTTTTTCTTGCAACTTGCCTTGGGTTGGGAATTATTTGAATCCTTTTTAGTAGCACGGGTGTTGTTGCATTACAAATACACCAAAGTGATATTGGTGTTTTCCTGCCTACAACACCAGAGAAAATGTATTTACAAGTTTTACAGAGATTTGACATTTTTCCTTTATGAAGAAGGCCCTGCTATCCAGTGCATTACATGGGATGCACTGGATCAGAAGCTACTGATGAAGGGAAATGGGGAAGTGGTGCAGTTGTGACAATGACAGGAGAATATGTAATGTACAGGACAGGGATTTGTAGCCAATCACAACTATACTTCTACAAATTAAAAATGTACATGATTTAACATTCTCCAAAAAAGCTGTGTTCACATTAATCACTGGCCACTAGAGTATTTGACACAAGGGGAAACACTTTGATGTACCTTCTCTAATTGTATCAGAAAGTGATACAAATGTAGTTGGATCCTCATACAGTTCATTACAAAAGCCATATTTTATATCTTTTAATCTAGCCATTTCTATTTTATTTTACCTGGATGGGATGCTGCTGTCAGTGGGGAGTCCACTTAAACTAAAAGACCATCATCTGCTTCAAACTACCTTTTAGTCAAATCCATTTCCCAGAATAACATGCAGCTGAATTCTGCACTTGTGATGTAGCCGGCAGTATCATGAAAGGTAACTATTTGTCATATTTATGGATCTGTGCAGGGCTGCCTAAGGCGAGAGCCACACTGAATACTGTGTGTGTATGTGTGTTAGAGGAATGCTGGGATGACCTAAGGGCTCTCGAGACCTGGTGTGATTTAAAAAGACAGGGCTGGGAATAGACACAGTTGCTCTCTCGCTCTCTTCCCGTCTTCCATTGATTTCGCTCAAAGGCTGAGTAGAACATGTTAATCAACTCCATAGTTGCTGAGAAACAGCATCGCCCATTCCCAAGCTTTTGGATAACATTTAGAAGACTGATACTATTGACCGGCGGCCATCATTGAAATTCCACCACCTCTACTAAAAGAAAGGGTCTTCCTCCTGCTGCCCGTATCACTTCTCTTCACATCCTGTGTAATGCATCACACCGTACCATTTGCATTTAGATCACCCCTTTTTCTTGCTTTGTACATTGTGTGCTGGGATGCGAGTCGATACTGTGGTGGGCTCCTAAGGAGAATGGATGGAGGTGGTAATGAAGGCGAACCACCAACAAAAACACGCCGCCCGGCCATTCCTCGGCCTGGCGCCGTGCAGCACCTGGAGCCGTTAGTTTTAATTAGCGGAGGGGAGTGATAGGAGCTCCTCACCCCTCCCTCCCACTCACCCACCCAGCTGAGGAGCAGCTGAATACTGATGCAACCCTCGACTGCTGCGCATTTGTTCTTTTATTTTCTTATTGGTATTTAATTGATGTAACAGACCCAGAATGACTAATTTTAGTCATTTGTTGTGCGTGTGTTTGTTGTGATGGAAAAATAAATATTCAGGTCAATATTTTGATGAGTTTGGTTCAATTGGTTAATTAAAGCAATTGTTTTTTCCCATTCTGGAGCCAATTGCTATCATACAATAACAGCTTTTCAAATACACACCACTTGTGAGACCTTTGTTAAATTCACTTTGCTGTAAAAGAGAATAATAATAATAATAATAATGCATTTTATTTATATAGCGCTTTTCACAACTCAAAGACGCTTTACAGTATGAGGGAGGGTAGACAAACAAGGACAGGCAAACAAGTAAGTAAAAAATAAAAAGGCAGTCAAGAGGAAGTTGATTGAGAGGGGGGGCTTATGGGTAGACAGAGTTGAAAAGATGTGTTTTGAGGCAGGACTGAAAGACTGTGAGGGACTCAGAGTCACGGAGATCTTGGGGGAGGGAATTCCAGAGAAGAATAATGTCAGTGAAAAGAGAATGACATGGCTTATCAAGTGGGCAACTTTCCACATTTATTTCATGAGTTTAACCTCCTGACCGTTGAGCAGTAGATTCCAGCATCCTTAAACACTGCCTACCCTCTCCAACCCTTCTCTCAACAGTGATAAGGCCTGAAGTCACCTACACCGCCCTGACACTCCACCCACACACTGCACAGATCCCATGTTAGCTGAAGCAGAGGAAAAGCAAGTGCCCTGTCCTCTAAATTCTGGCAAAGCATGAGATTAGCCAGTATGTGCTGATAATGTCCTCTGATATTTTAGAAAACACTATTGCAAATCTCCTGTTGAGCTAATATTACAGTTTCTATGATGGCTCCTCCAAGCTTTATCTATTTCATTTTTATTCAAAGCTGCATTTGGAGGATTTGGTTCCTGATAGAATGTCTCTGCTCCATCCCTCACCCCCTCCTCTCCACCGAAGCATATTCCATGATTTACATTACCTATCAAATCTTCCTGTCCCTTGCTGTCAAATACTCAAAACAGCCTTCCAGCCTACTGTAATAGTTTAGACTTTACCTCATCCTTCAAATACATGCCAGACTGCAGGGGTCTGGCAAGTCCAGTGTTTTGAAAACCTGCAACACTCAGGCAGTCCCATTGGTATGTAAAGTCCTATCTTGGTTCAGACATGTGGAACTTTTGAATTATCCAGGGCTTCTTGAATCCCAACCAAACTGTGAAAATGTATACACAAGTTAATTGCGAAAACTACTCTATGCTCCCACTTCCAGCCTAGACTGGGATATGAGGCAACCTGTGTGGTTAATATATTACATCTGAGGCAAAGCATTGCCATGTGGCCGGCTTCTGACACAGTTTGCAGCAGTAAAAGCAATGTTCTCTCCTGGATTGTGACCATAAAACCACTACAGTATATGCATACATATACACACCAGCACCACACACTGTACCATCACCCAATACAGTGTTCTTTAAATAGCTCAATGCTTTCCAAAAACTGCAAAAAATGGTGTCCCTTCACAAGCAATATTGCACATAGCCATGTGTTGAAATCTGCATAAATCATGTCATTGTTACTCAGACTTATATTACCCTTGGGAGGGCTACGTGTTTGAGTGCCGCAGTACCCCCTGGTCCACGTTGATTATATCAAACAATATGCAGCATGACTGGAATACATAAGGAGAGTGAGCGCATCTCCCCCCATGGCTGAACTGTGCAAGAAGCCGCTTTATCTCAGGGCTCAGTTTAATACGCAAGACTTCGGAGGAGCCACCCTGGGGTGGATAGATAGGGCTTGTCATTGTTTTACTGGCTCACACTCCACCATGTAGCCGTATAGGCTCCCCTGTGTGCCTCTTGTCAATGTAACGGTGCTACAAAATCATACAGCATGGATTTGTCATTCCAGCTTTCACACACGTTCCATCACTTACCAGCCAATGAGCGCTGAGACACTAAAGTGGATGTTGTTCATAAATGGAACTCTTTTAGATCACTGTGAATGATAGAAAAAAGATAATGAGGTTCTTTGCCTTACCCCAAAGAGCAGCTTTGTGAATTGGTGCATGTTAATCCTCCATTGTAAAGACTGTAGCAAAGCATCTTATTGTCAATCAGTGAAAGCATGTGAAAGAGTTAGGTAGTCAAAATGTGTTCTGGATTTATTAAACAAACTCATACATGCAATTTACATCATGCATCAGTGCATATTCATGTTTTACTATCATGCCTTAGATGATTTCCCTAATCTGTTCTCCTTCTCTAAAGGTCTTTCCCTTTCTCTTTCTCTCTCCCTCATGCTTCGCTCACATCCATCACCATGAATGGCCAGTGGCCTGAAACAAGTCTGCCCTCATATAATGGATGATTACGATTAGCTGCCTCTGTGTATATGCTTGATAGAGGCATGGCGAGTATAGCGCTGTGAGGCAGGTGATTTGTAAGGTCACGTGTGGCGGTACAGTGGGGACGGATATTAGCAGGCCCTTTGAGTCCCAGGGGAGCTGTGTTTCCTGCTGACGCCATCACATCTGTAGGCAAATGTGCGCGCGTGTCTACTGCCCCTCCGTCTCCGGTGCCACGGCTCTTGCACAAATAACTTCCTCCCGGACTTAAAAATGAGCTTTAGGTTGCACCATCCATCGATCCAGTCTTCCTCCTCCGCCTTCCCTCCCCCACTTTTGACAAGGTCCTCTCTCAAGGCTCCCCTCATTCTCTAGCTTGCTTTCTTGTTACATAAACTGCTCTGTGTTCTTTTCTTTTGGTTGAAAATGCAATTTCATTTCAGTTCAATTGAGATAGCGCCAAGAAATTCTGGGTATTAAAGAAAGAAAAACAAAACATGATGGGGAGACTTATCTATTAGACGCAGCATCTCCCCATCCTGCTGATTCAGCTCTCCAGTGGTGCTTCAGAGCAAAAATCAGCAAAGTAAGTTTATTTTTTCTCCAAATATCCAAACATCAATCCATCCCTGCTCATAGTCCTCTGAGGGAGTGGGTGTTGTACTGGCTTTCATCTGTTGCACCAACACGCCCCAAACACACCCAGGCTTTTCCAAAGGCGTTAACATTTCCCGATCCAAACAGCCACCACACGGCACAGTTTGGGGGGGGTCCTCTTGGTCCTTGAGTGTTCTTCCCTAAAAAAACATCTTGTCTGTGTTTGTCAACTTCTGATGTGCTAATAGGAGGGAAACGTCATTTTGCAAGCACTCTAACAAAAATGAAATGTTGACTTTAATTTAATGTTTTATGTCAACATATATGTCAAAAATATTAGGTTTAACTTAATAGTATTGCTTTAAACTATCCTAATACAGTTTTGTACATAATATGTGCATAATACATTTAATTAAAGTCAACATTTCAGTTTCTTCTGTGCAGACCCAGCTGTGCTCCCTCATTTGCCCATCCTGGCTCTAGTTAGTCCACCTTGTTAATCCACTGCCATCCCACCTATCCTCCATGTGCCCATTCACCATGGCTCACTACCCATCCTGGAAGACTCCTTTTCCAACAAATCCAGGCAGCGGTGGGACCAGCGGCCCATTGCTAGCCTCCTACCAATTTCTTGTAGCAAAACAGACCAAAAATAACCCCAATGAGACACAAAATGACAACAAAGACACAAATGATGACCTTGCGGAGATCATAAAAGACACAAAGAAACACACATATACATAAACGTTTGTGTCCCTTTCAGGTTGGATGTTTTGCCCTCAGGTAGATGAGGTGGGGGGGGGGGGAAACCCAGCTATGTTTCGTCTTATAGCATATAACATTCACTGAATACACAATGCAACCATTAACGGTTCATTATTGCTAAAAACCATGGTTCCCCACCCCATGTAAACGTTTCAAAATCTGCTTCTGCCTTTGGGCTGTACTGAAGCCATCAAAGGCCAAAACTGAAACATTGAGTAACTCCATCAGGAAAAATCGTCACGCCCAGAGAGCCTTTTCATTTTCTCATCTTCTAGAAACAGTTTGTGGTTAGATAAGGTCCCCGGGGGAAACTTGTATAAAAACCCAGCTACTGCTCCTCCTGTTTTATGCCCTCCATTATTCCACCAAGCCTGATAAAGTATCGACTTTTTAGCTTGTAAACCATCATGACCTTTAGCTGTTTTTCTGTAGACTATCGTAGCAAGACAATACAAAACCACTGACAATGTACCAGAGACTATTCACTCCTGGCGGATGCTACTGTACACCAGAATTACAAAATACGCATTAGTTGCACCAAATGATTTCATACATAATTATGTTCCTTATGTGTCATTACAATGCTGAAAGTCCCACCAGTTACCGATTAAGCTTTCTTTTCAGCTTTTGAATTGACATTTTGCCGTTTAAAAAAATTGAGAATCTTCATCCACCATGGGACCGCAGTAAATGGATTCTAAACCATCCGACAAGTTCTTTTTGAAATAATTCATCAACGAATCATAAAGAACAGTATTATGACTTGGCGGCTCTTTATTCTGTTGCATCCTGGGTGCTTGGGGTATTTTTATAGAGCACTTCATTTCTCAAATGTAATATCTCTTTCTTCTCCGCCTTCTGAGCCTCCCTTAAAACATAAATCCACTCCAGACTAGCGTGCTCCGCAGTCCGCAACGATTCCGCCGTCTAGCAGATTAAGGCAGAGTGATCCAAACAACTTGGCAACACTCTTCCTGACGCTGCACTGATTTGCAAACTGATTACCATGTAAAAAGAAAAAAAAACACAGCAGTGGATCTGAAGAGGTGTCAGGGTTTTTTCTTTTTCTAAAGCGAAGCAAATAACGCAGAAAGTGGGAGAGAGGTAGAAGACAGCAGAGATGGGAAGAAGAAAAAGAAAGGAGGAGGAAAAATACAAGGCTACAATAGCGCTGATTGTGATTGTGCATCCCACAAAATGGAGAGAAAATGGGGTTAGCTGCTTTTATACAAGCTAAAAAGGTGGGAGGTAGAAGGGAAGGGAGGATGATAGAGCACCATCTCCCAGATCCATCCAAAAAACTATAAAGCTAAAAAGTTATGAGATTTTTGAATGCGCTGTGGGAAGAAAGAAGACTCCATAAACAAGAAGTATGGTACACTGCAGTGAGACAAGGTCAGAGGCATAACGACATCCACAAAAACTGCCAACAAAATAAATGTCATGGAAGAGGCTGTGATCCCATGTTGCCGTGTGGGAGCCCAACGTCAGTGTGTGTGTTTGTGTGCTCATCCATAAGCCTGTATCCGGCCTCTCGACATGGGGCCCGGGCCTCAGTCCAGAGAGCGCAGGTAATTTGACGGATCGTGCCACTCAGGCCGCTGATGCTTGCAGCTCTGCCTTGCTAGGGATTGTTTCCCCAAGCTTGTTTGGCCAGGCTGGCATGCCGACATAAGATGAATTGCGGCTGTGTGTGTGTGTGTGTGTGTGTGTGTGTGTGTGTGTGTGTGTGTGTGTGTGTGTGTGTGTGTGTGTGTGTGTGTGTGTGTGTGTGTGTGTGTGTGTGTGTGTGTGTGTGTGTGTGTGTGTGTGTGTGTGTGTGTGTGTGGGTGTGTGTGTGTGTGTGTGTGTGGGTGGGTGTGGGTGTGGGTGTGGGTGTGGGTGAGAGTGGGAGAAGACAGATGTCAGGGAGTCTAAAAGCAAGGTACATGACTTGGGTCTGAGTAGGTCTGTGTGTGCCCTCTGTGTGTCCTGTGTGTTTTCAATGTGTGTGTTTTTGTGTGTGCCAAGGAATTAAAAATATGAGAGGGATGGAGCCTGCCAGCACACGGCTTGCTTGGCTCACCTGCAGTTAAGTATATTAGTCTTGCTTTGGTTTCCTTCGCCACGTGGAATTAAACCAGGGCCAACTTCCTGTGTTCACCCGACTCTCCTGCTAGATGAGAAATCATCATCAACCGTGGTGGCTCAACTCAAAGGGAAACATCTAGCGTTTACTGATTGTTGCTCTACTTGTCTACTATGTCCAAGAGTCTTCCTGTTAGATTAGAATTTGAAACATTTTAAGAACGTTTTTCCAAGCCAAGACAGAGCGTTAATACTCTCAGTAGAACTCTGTCTCCCATAAATTATGTTTACACGCTACTAATTTGTTTTGCCAAATAGTTTCTGAGGGAAACTTAATTGCTGCCTTGATCATGTTCAGTTGTAATGTTTTCTTAAATTAAAGAATAGTGGTGGTGTGGTGGTGTTCAGGCTGGTAAAATATGCAGTACTCTGACACTAGAGACCAAAGTTTAGTTTGTTGTTCGGTTAAATCAACAAAAACAATTTGGCCAATATTAGAAAAAGATCCTGGTTATGATCAATTATAATAAAGCAAAGGATCTTTTTTATTATTCTGGATTAAATTAAGATAATCTTTACCTAACCTTAACCAAAGGCTGTCAGTACCTAAACATAACTATACATTTCATTTCAAACCTTTATTTATACAGATAAAATCCCATTGAGATCATTGATCTCTTTTTCAAGGGAGACCTGCTCAAGTAGTTCCACATGAAACATAAAAGCATAAACAGAACAACAAAAGGACATCATACAGCATCATTTACATAATTATCCACATAAACAGGTACCAATAGCTTCTGATTGAGTAGCATCCAACCGAGCTTTAAAAACATTTAGTGGCACCCGATTGTTAAGTTTCCATTTAATTTGCAGACTATTCCAAGACAGAGGAGCTGCGCATCTAATAATAATAATAATAAATCAATTTTATATAGCGCTTTTCTGAACCCAAAGACGCTTTACATTTGGGAGGGAGGGTAGACAAACAAAACAAAAACAAAGACAGAACCAAAAAGAAACAAAACACAACAGAAAAGCAGTCAGGAGGAAGTTGATTGAGAGGGGGGGGGCTTATGGATAGAGAGTTGAAGAGGTGGGTTTTGAGGCGGGACTGGAACAGGGTGAGGGACTCAGACTCACGGAGGTCTTGGGGGAGGGAGTTCCAGAGCTTCTGGGCTGCCACAGAGAAGGCTCTGTCCCCGAAGCTCCGGAGTTTGGCCTTGGGGATTGAAAGCAAACCGGCTGAGGAGGATCTGAGGGACCGGGGTGGTTGGTAGAGGGTGAGGAGGTCAGTGAGGTAGGGGGGTCCAGATGGTGCAGGGCTTTGTAAGTGAGGACCAGGAGTTTGTAGTGGATGCGGTGTGAAACGGGGAGCCAGTGGAGTTCTTTGAGGACCGGGGTGATATGATGCCATGATTTGGTGTGGGTGAGGAGTCTGGCGGCTGCGTTCTGGACACGCTGGAGTCTATTGAGGGAGGTGGAGCTGATGCCGTAGAGGATCTAAAAGCTGTCTTCCCTAAGACAGTCCTAGCAGTTGGCACATTTAATAAAACCACAGCATTCGATCTCAGGCAGTAGCCACTTACAATTCTCCGTGAGTTCAGGGAGCAGATATAAGATGGAAGTTTCCCTAACATGGCTTTGTATATAAAAATGTACCAGTGACTGAGCCTCCGTACAGTTAGTGAAAGCAAACCAGCCCTTGCATACAGGGTACAGTGATGGGTTAATGCTTTACAGTTTGTCACAAATCTCAGTGCACTGTGATACGCAGCATCTAACTTGACCAGTTAATTGGCAGGTGCATTCATATAGACCAGATCCCCATAGTCCAGCACAGGTAAAAAGTTCACAGTGATAGCCTTTTCCTGGCCTCAAGAGAGAAACAGGACTTGTTTCTGAAAAAGAACCCTAGCCTAACCCTCAGCTTTTTTAGCAGGTTATTGACATGAAGTTTAAAAGAGAGACAATCATCAAGCCAGATACCAAGGTATTTGTAACAGGCAACAACTTCAAGTTGTGTTCCTTGCGTAGTTACAATATCTAAAACAGGCTCTGGTGTCTTTTTAGCTTTTGAAAAGAGCATTACCTTGGTTTTATCAACATTTAAAAGAAGCTTTAATTCAGAGAGCTGAGTCTGAATAGTGTTAAAAACAGCCTGTAATTTAACACCAGCCTCTTTAGTGGAGGGACCTGCACAATAGATCATATTGACAATATAATTGTCAATATAATAATATAATAATATGATATAAAGACTTTACCCAAGTATTGGTTCTTACAAGAACAGCTTTTAATGTTTAATTCAACGTTCAGTGTGGCTTTTGTGTTTTATCACAATTTGTAAAGCACCTTTTGGTATCTTAAAAAGCAGAAAGAACAGAGAGACGTCTGGTTTGCTAGGCTTTGTTTTTTCATTCTGAATTCAAGGCAGTGTTTTAGTATGGAGGCCATATTTTGATGTGTGGTGGCGTCTTTTCCTCTGATACCTGACATCAAATCTTTCTTTCCAGATTGTGATCAACTTGCTTTGGGCTATCGCTGTTACTCTCTACTACACACCCACATATTTATGTGTGTGTGTTTGTTGACAGTGTTTGTGTACTATCAGTGTGTTTTCATTGTGAGGCATGTGTTTGTGTGTGTTATGTGAGTTGAGTGTCAGTGTGCTTATGTGAGCCTCATGAGTGCACTGTATAAATGTCACTAGATCATCTCTTTGTAGATTCAGCTGAGTAAGTATAGCTCAAAGAAATCAATTGTGTGCACCATAAGGGTAACAAAAAAACACATAACATTTATTTATTTATTGCAAAATGTGAAGCTAAGCTTTAGACTTAGAGCTCAATGGCATTAAAATCAGGTGATATATTTTTGCTGCTAATGCAGTTAAAATAACATTTGCATGAGTCTTTTCTGTAATGACATTTGAATTACATTGGAAAGGTCTTTTTACAGCAAAACAATTTGTTCTCTCGTATAGCTGTGTGAAACGTCTTTAGGGAAAGTGCAGCTCTACTAACATGAAGATTGCATCCACATATAATGGGAATTTGATGTTTTTTAAAATGCGCAGCCCAACATGGAGCCGGTGCATTCCTCAACTTATCTCATCAGCCTTCACTTCACCCCTGTCCTATTCACTTTTCCTCTTAACTAACTTATTCTGCCTCTCCTCTCAACCCTGCCTCACTCTCCCGCCATCCCCGCACCCCCTTGTTCAATCTCTGCACTGTCAGTGTGTGGCTCTCGCTTCTCCTTCAGTCATTGATCACAGTGGCAATAGCACAGTGTTTGCCGGTCTGGCAATATGTGTCTCGGCGGGGAGGCAAAGGAGATCAAACACTTTAATTACAGCAAGCTTGTAGGTGGTAGCAGCTACAGGGAGCAGTCATGTAACAAGGACAGGTAGAAGAAGAACGCCCTGGCAAACATGGATGCACCAGAGCGAAAACCTCCTTAATCCAGAGGCACTCGCTCTCGCACATACATCGAGCAACATCATAAATACCTTGCCATTCTCACGCTCATACATCCTGCTGACATCGATGAGTATGCCGGATAAATAAAATACAACTCTGCTGCACAGGAGAGGAAATCCAGTCACTCAAGTGAGCAAACACCACAAACCCATCAGCATACATAAACAGTTAACTCAGCATGTGCAAACTGCATAAAAACACATATTCATGATCAACCAATCTTCTCTCCAAAAATGCAACGACCTGCACGACCAGAAAACCTAATGTCATTCCGTTTTTATCGCTGCACCGATTCATTTGTAGGACCTGCATTGATCCTGCAGAGGACTATATGGAAAAGAGGAAAAGGCTGACACAGACTGGCACTGTGATTGATGCTCTGCCTGGCTTGTCCCTGTGCTGATTCAGAGCTGCAGGCGCTATGGTAACCAAATCTCTACTTCACTGGTTTTTATTCCAACCAGGTAACGCCTTCCTGTCACTCATGATGACTGCACAGGGTGTCAACCAGCTGATCAGATATGAGAGGGACGCCTGGACGAGTCTGAATTACTGTGTTTAGAGGGTCAAACGGTGGTGCAAGGTTAACAGATTGGTTTATGTGAAATGATTGTCCAACATTTGAGAATGTAGTAGTAAAAAGGGAAATATGAAAGATTGCCGAATTGTAACAGATACGATCAAAGAACAGGTAAATCAAAAAAAAGTTAATTACCTTAACATTAACACAAAGAGAGCAAGATAAAGTATAAGCGTTCTAATTATGCTGGCTACACAAAGCCTTTTGCTGGTGGGACTCTGTTTTAATTGTTCATGCCGCTTTGTTTGTGGGTTTCTGGCTTAATGAGCAAATTATCTCAATGCTGAATTTTAGTTTAGTCTGATGAAGTGTTTTCATTTTACCCTAGGAAAAATATTGAAGCAAGTGGCCAAATGTAATCAAGGAGACCAATTCCGCTGTATTGTTTGTGAGCACAATTTATATTTTCATAGAGATCCTCTGCAAGGGATGCCTTCCCCTCAAAGGCCTCGATGAAATAGAAGAGATAATTAGAGAGATATGTTAAATTATATACGGAAAATGAATGATTACATTGTTCAATTTTTTTACCATTTCTTACCTGCACAGTGTTTTGTCTGTTTAAATGTATTGTTTCTTCCAGTCCCACGGGCACTGCCAGAAAAACATCAGCTTGCACAACTGAAATTGATTTTTTTTCTTTTTTTTTCATTAAGAGCTCAGGTCTTTTATATGGTGGATCCATTTTTCAGAAGTGTTTTTTCTTTGATAAAAAAGGACTTATTCCTCACACAAGCAAAGGCTCGGACCTGACCCAGTGCAGGTTGGAACGAGAGCAGTCAAATAAATTATGGAAAACGCATAAAGAGAGAGGGGGGAGAGATGGAGAGAGGGGGAGTCCTGTGGAGAAACAGATGAAGATGGAGGCAGAACCAATGAAAAGTGGAGAATAAATATGTATGTCTTGTAATGTTTTCTGCATGACAGATTCTATATTATATTTGAATGTGGTGCTACACCTCAACCATGAGAAATGTGTTGGCAATGAATTGCACATCGCACCATTTGGGGATTTGGAAGCAAAGAGGAAGGGTAAACAGATAGCGAGTGTGTGTGCAGGAAAATAGGAAAGAAGCAATAAAAGATGAGAGCGGGAGGAACAGAAGGAACAGGAAAGGAATCAGAAAAAGAACTGATATGAAAAAAGAGGGAGGAGAATACAAACAAAGCACACACGGACAGAAATTGACATCACAGGTATGGCAAATGGGACAGCGTACATCAAGCAGATCCAGATAGTGTACACAGAGAGAGATGGCGAAAGAATGAAAGAGAAAGATTTGTGGCCCCGCGGAGTGAAGGGCATGAAATGAATAGAGCCAAGGGGCCCAGTGGAGTGTGTCGTGGCGTGGGGATGTGTGTGTCGGGGGAGTGGGCTGGGATGGTTGCAGGCAGGGTCAATAGAACCAGCTGAAGGAATGGAGAGGAGACGGCCCATTAACCCAGCGATAGTAGCTAACCAGAATCCCCCGAGGGAGGGGCTGCAATTTGGATCTGCACTGATGGGAGAAAGGAAGGAGGATGTTTTAGGTGGTAATCTGCAAATCCTCCGTTTTTTTTATTTATGTGTTGTCCTTATGGGTCGTCCTACCTGTGCTGTTTTGCACCTTAATTCCATTGAAAGACCCGTTCTTGAGCTGTGTCTTTTTAACATATAATTTGAACCATATTTCATAGCCGAAGATTCAAAAAATATATATATATGTCATCACTGCTGCCAAGGAGGTTATACTTTGGGCATTTTTTGTCTGTGAGTCTGTCAACAGGTTTATGGAAAAAGTACTTTTTCATGAAACTTGGTTGAAAGGTGGAATGCGCAGATAGAAGAGCCCAATTAAAGGCAAATCTGCAACAAAGTTTCAAACAAGGGCCTTCGTGCTGCATTCATGAATTATCAAATAAAAAATATATTTACATCACTGAATGATTAATAATAATAATACATTTAATTTCCAAGCGCTATTTCAGGTGCTCAAACACGCTTTACAGTGGTGATAAAACGAGATGTAATAGAATAAAAAAATATTAAAACAGCAACACATATTATAATAGAATACAAAAAAAGTGTATTTAGAATGTTGGATGATGAGGCATACAGGTTGCTGTTACAGTATAGTCCAGTCTTGAAGTGATGAGTGCGTGGATGAGGGTTTCAGCAGCCGGGAAGGAGAGTGAGGGGCGGGCAATGTTTTTTAGATGGAAGAAGGCAGTCCTGGTGATATGGTTTATGTGTTTATTGAATTTGAGCTGGCTATCAAAAATTACTCCAAGGTTGTGAATGTGAGGAGAGGGGGTTAGAGTGGCATTGTCAAGGGTGAGGTTGAAGTTCTGGGTGGTGTTGGTGCGGAATGTGGGTCCGATTATGATAATATTGCTCCTGTGGGTATTGTCCACAGTGGTGACCATTGCATGTATGATATGTGTAATGTGTATTTGTAAAGCGCTTTGAGCATCTGGAAAAGCGCTATAATAAATGTAAGGAATTATTATTATATCTGATTTGTCGCTGTTCAGTTGAAGGTAGTTTGTTTGAATCCAGGATTTAATTTCTGAGAGACAGTTGGTGAGTGTGGAGTGAGTTGTGGCAGTGATGGTTTTTGTGGAGATGTAGAGTTGGATGTCATCCGCGTAGCAGTGATACTGAAGGTTATGGCGGCGGATGATTTTTCCAGTATATCGAGGATGAAGAGGAGGGGACCCAGCACCGAACCCTGGGGGACGCCTTGGGACAGAGGAGCAGTGGAGGAAGTGCAGTTATTGATATGGATGAACTGGTGTCTATTGGTGAGGTAGGATTTCAGCCAGGAGAGTGCAGTGTCGGTGATGTTAAGTAATGATTCCAGGCGGGACAGCAGGATGGTGTGGTTGATGGTGTCGAACGCTGCTGTGAGGTCGAGGAGGATGAGGATGTTGAGGTTGTCTGAGGAGAGGAGAGGAGGAGGTCGTTAGTGATTCTGAGGAGGGCTGTTTCTGTGCTATGTTTTGTGCGGAATCCTGATTGAAAGGGTTCAAACAGGTTATTGGAGCTGAGGTGGGATTTTATTTGGGAGGCTACAACACGTTCGAGTAGTTTTGATGGGAAGGGGAGATTGGAGATGGGCCGGAAGTTGGACATGATGTCAGGTGTGAGTCCAGGTCTTTTCAGTATGGGTGTAACAGCAGCCAGTTTGAGTGAGGGGGCGACTGATCCAGAGCAGAGGGAGGAGTTAATGATTGTGGTTATGAGTTTGGAGATGGCAGGGAGGCATTCCCTGACAAATGTTGTTGGTTAATTGTTCCTTTATGTTAATAATGAGGTTGAAAGATGTCTGGGAAACATTGTGGGTTGTGTTGAAGTGACAACTCCATTAGGGTTATGGGGGGGCTTCACTGTCGTTGTTACAATAACAACCACATACGTTGTTAGTTTAAGAACCCAATGTCTAAACAAATGTTGTTTAGATGTTTTGAAGATACATGATTTCGGACAAAATACTGGATGCAAAAAACATTGTACAAAGTTTTGTTTTAGTATTAAAGACCTGCAAATGCAAGTTCCAATTTTCCGTGTTTTATTTTGCTCATGAGATGTCATGAGGTCATGGATTGCTCCTTTGAATGTAACAGCATGGCCGCTGCTGATGTCTTTCTATTAACTGCAATTTCTGTTAATTAAGTCGCAGTATCTGCTTGGGCTCCAGTTTTATTTGTCTGCTCTACCATTTACTCCAATTAGCTGCGACTTTGCATCCACCCAGAGAAGGACTACAACAATGCATCTAAAAAGTGTCTTCATGAGCGGGCTATAAGTTGAATCACTGACATGTTCAATGAATGGGAAGTAAGCATGCGTCAAAATGTATTTATTTACACTGAACAAAAATATAAATGCAACACTTTTGTTTTTGCTCCCATTTTTCATGAGATGAACTCAAAGATCTAAAACATTTTCTATATACACAAAATAACCATTTCTCTCAAATATTGTTCACAAATCTGAAAAAATCTGTGATAGTGAGCACTTCTCCTTTGCCGAGATAATCCATCCCACCTCACAGGTGTGGCATATCAAGATGCTGATTAGACAGCATGATTATTGCACAGGTGTGCCTTAGGCTGGCCACAATAAAAGGCCACTCTGAAATGTTCAGTTTTATCACACCGCACAATGCCACAGATGTCGCAAGTTTTGAGGGAGCGTGCAATTGGCATGCTGACAGCAGGAATGTCCACCAGAGCTGTTGCCCGTGAATTGAATGTTCATTTCTCTACCATAAGCCGTCTCCAAAGGCGTTTCAGAGAATTTGGCAGTACATCCAACCGGCCTCACAACCGCAGATCACGTGTAACCACACCAGCCCAGGACCTCCACATCCAGCATGTTCACCTCCAAGATCGTCTGAGACCAGCCACTCGGACAGCTGCTGCAACAATCGGTTTGCATAACCAAAGAATTTCTGCACAAACTGTCAGAAACCGTCTCAGGGAAGCTCATCTGCATGCTCGTCGTCCTCATCGGGGTCTCGACCTGACTCCGGTTCATCGTCGTAACCGACTTGAGTGGGCAAATGCTCACATTCGATGGCGTCTGGCACGTTGGAGAGGTGTTCTCTTCACGGATGAATCCCGGTTTTCACTGTTCAGGGCAGATGGCAGTGTGGCGTTGTGTGGGTGAGCGGTTTTCTGATGTCAATGTTGTGAATCGAGTGGCCCATGGTGGTGGTGGGGTTATGGTATGGGCAGGCGTATGTTATGGACGACGAACACAGGTGCATTTTATTGATGGCATTGTGAATGCACAGAGATACCGTGACGAGATCCTGAGGCCCATTGTTGTGCCATTCATCCACGACCATCACCTCATGTTGCAGCATGATAATGCACGGCCCCATGTTGCAAGGATCTGTACACAATTCCTGGAGGCTGAAAACATCCCAGTTCTTGCATGGCCAGCATACTCACCGGACATGTCACCCATTGAGCATGTTTGGGATGCTCTGGATCGGCGTATACGACAGCGTGTTCCAGTTCCTGCCAATATCCAGCAACTTCGCACAGCCATTGAAGAGGAGTGGACCAACATTCCACAGACCACAATCAACAACCTGATCAACTCTATGCGAAGGAGATGTGTTGCACTGCGTGAGGCAAATGGTGGTCACACCAGATACTGACTGGTTTTCGGACCCCCCCAATAAAGCAAAAATGCACGTTTCAGAGTGGCCTTTTATTGTGGCCAGCCTAAGGCACACCTGTGCAATAATCATGCTGTCTAATCAGCATCTTGATATGCCACACCTGTGAGGTGGGATGGATTATCTCGGCAAAGGAGAAGTGCTCACTATCACAGATTTTTTCAGATTTGTGAACAATATTTGAGAGAAATGGTTATTTTGTGTTTATAGAAAATGTTTTAGATCTTTGAGTTCATCTCATGAAAAATGGGAGCAAAAACAAAAGTGTTGCATTTATATTTTTGTTCAGTGTATAATTAGATCAATCATTGTTGATTATCGTTTTAAGCCCTGGATTGATTAATTCAGAGGATTTATCTTTTTATGCCGTGACAAAAATATAATAGGAAGTCATGCAGAACAAAGGACAAGAAGCTACTACGACATTATTGTATGAAGAATGCATTATAAGAGAAACGGAAATAAATGACAAATGCAGATCGAAAGAGAGGAAAAGTCCTATTCACATGGGACTAATTTTACTCGTGCATACCGAGTGATTTGCAATAATTGGTGTGCTCGATGGTGGTTTTAATCCACAGGGAATCCAACACGTCTCCTTTTAAATGTTCCATTACAAATGGAGGAAGCTACTGGTGAAATCAATCGAGGAGGGTTTTGAAAGTGTTTTCAGCAGAAAACTCACATTTTGTTTAGCTGAAACCGGATGTCACAAATGGTAGATTATTCAGAGCACAAGGTTGTACATGTTAAAGATCTGTTAAGCAATCATTTTGATGTTAACATTAATTCAAATCACACCCTGAAATGTATTGCTGTGGGTTGTAACAGATTGTACAGATAAGTAACACCAGCAGCATCATGCAACACCAGCCCCTTTCATCTCACTGTTTTGGTTTGCTGGTCCACATTGTGGAGTAACTCCTGCTCCCACCGACCCCCGCATATTAAACTGTGGGCAGCCACTCTCAGCTCTCATCCACACACAAGCTGATTGTAGGCTTCCTGCCCAGCGTGATGTGGTGGAGCGCCAAAGTCACTGAGTGGCTGGTGAACACAGTCGGACGTCCAGGAAGCCAGAGAGAGCCAGATGTTTTTCTCAGGAGTTGGCGTGAATAATCTGGAAAAAGCGCCAGTGAACGTTTTGGACTTCATTAAACAGTTGGCGAGAAATAGAGCTCTCACTGAATGCCCATGTTGCACTGTTTCTTGTGGAGGTGTCAGTAATTTTTGGAATTGTTTGCTAACACATAAATGGGATAAAATGAAAAAAAAGTGAATAGGCTTGGTGTTGTGTCTGTTGGAGTCTCCCTTCTGCCAACTAGTGATGGCGACATGTTCTATACATTTTCAATTTCAATATCCAATGTGAACATTTTTAACAGAACTTGTACATTAAAAAGAACACACACTTATCAGGCCATTGGCATATCTCTTCATCCTTTAGCATATTTATTGTCCATAATATGGAGACCAAAGACCTCCTTGGACCAAAGTGAATGGTCAGGCTTTGGACCATTTCTCTTTGGTCCAAGCCTGATGTCCACGTTTCAGTCTGGGACTATATACACATGAGTGTGCCTGTGCAATTTAATGCCATACAGGGCTGAGAGGAAGCACTGATGTGTGACAGAATAGCCTGACGTCTGGCGATGCGCTAGCAGGCCGCTTCAATGGAAGTGTCTTCCTTGCTTTCCCTAAATGCACTCAGACAGAGACAAAGATGGAGGCTGCAGACTGAATCCCTGAAACGGACAGCCCTGGGACGCCGACTGAAAGTCAAACAGTTTAGTGCAGAGCATTTAGTGGCTGGATCTCTGTCTGCCTCGTTCTTTAATGGAGAGTCAAGCAGGTGATTGCTGCAGTGGTGCAGAGGCTGGCATATGCCAAGTTAGAGGGGTGAGACTGGCAGAGACCCCCTGCTTTCAGTGTCATCTGTCACCATGAAGTGTGTGTGTGTGTGTGTGTGTGTGTGTGTGTGTGTGTGTGGGTGTGTGTGGGGGTGTGTGTGTGTGTGTGTGTGTGTGTGTCTGTGTGTGTGTGTGTGTGTGTGTGTGTGTGTGTGTGTGTGTGTGTGTGTGCCCAGCATGGTGAGGAGAGAAAGGAATATGAGGGAAGAGGAGGCAGAGTAGAGAGCAGAAGGCCTGGCAGAGACTGAATAGAGAGAGACATGCCTGGCTTACAGTATTTAGAAAGGTAGAGAAATGGATAAAGTTGATACTGTTTGTTTGAAGTGAAACCTTTCAGCTGTAAATATGTAAGAAATTATTTTGCAGAAAAAGGTAGACAAGTGTCATTGTAATTGCAAATCAGTGTTTAGTTTGTTTCAGTTTTACAGTACAAAACAATTAAAGCAGAACAAATAGAGAAAATATTATAGAGGAGCGTGTACAAAGGCATGACAGGAAATATCTTCACAGAAGTATTTTTTCTTCTTCAAAACATGCCAAAAGGAAAATGTATGAAGGGACAAAAATCGAAGTTTCGGCAAATTCGCTAACTGAGCAACATAAGCAGGATTTGAATGCTTTCTCCCCCAGTTTATTACAAAATAACCCTACATGACTTTTCTGTATGATCTCTTCGACTCAGATATCAAGCAAACATAGGACAACTGCAGAAGTCCAAAGTAATTTCCCATTCATGTTAGCCTATTGTTCCCTGTGTTAATCTTAACAAATAGCCAAGCAGGAAGCATTATCCCTGTGTAAAGGTTTACGTATTGCAAGTGGCTAGGATTATGTACTTACTGAAATTGTAACCACACTATGGCTTCAATTGGATATTGGTTGGTCACCTTGTTGTGAGCGAAGTACTCATACTTTAAAAACAAGTCTGAAACAGCTTGTATGAGGTGATATTTCACTTCTTAAAGATTTTATAAGATCACAAGTCTTATAAAAGTCCTTGTCACTATACATACAGCCTATGCATCAGAGCAGAATAGAGCAGAATATAAATAAACCACAAAGGCATAGACGTTCTAGGCTTTATGATTCAACCAATGCTTCAATTTCACATTTTATTTGTCCTTTCCTTCCTTTTTCTGTTTGATGACGAGCTGCAAAGCCCCCCTCTTGAGTTCCAATTTAATATCCAGCAGTGGGATGAATAGTGAGGGACTTACAACCCATGATAATCCCTTTCTTCCTTTAGTAATCAAGGTAAAAAGGACACAGCACAGCAATAAGGTATACAACTAATCCAAGCTCAATGTGAGGCCGGCATGCATAGAAACAGTAATACCTTTATTGTATTATCTGTGCATGCTGATATATCCATATGTGCTTTCATATGTGACCTCAATAGCATCTAAGGGTGTTTGCTTTTCCATTAAACCTCTATACCATCTTACTTTTCACACAAATCCCAACATTAATGCACCACAACAGAAAGTGACCATCATTGGAGTCAAAATTATCATTTGGTTAAAATAGCTTCAGTTCAATGAGTCACTTTATAACTACAGTGTGTGACTCCTCTGGGAGTTTCATGCATCAAGGATGCTTCTGAATCTGTCTCCCTCTCAGGTTTGTATGACCTTTCTTCACCTCCATCACCATGCTTTGAGAGATTTTGTTCCTAGAAAAGGCACTCGCCTCTCGTGTCTGTCTGCCTATTTTTCATTTTTTTCATTTAACTTCTTTGCTTCCCTGTTGCTTACAGGGTGTGACGTTAAGGTACAATTGCACAATGGCTTTGCAGGTAACTTTTATTCATCATCAGATAGGATCAGGACTCAATGTTCTGCAGGTGTCAGTAATCTCCTGAGCTTAAGATAAACCGTCTGCCAATAGCAATGTACTGACCACTTATTTCTTTGTTTCTCACCTTCCCCAGAGTTCTCCTGTTGTGCTTGGAAATGATCTCTTGGGATTTAGAGTTTCTGCTTTAAGAGATTATCGAGCAATATACCAAAAATAAATTGTGTGTGTATTTTCTCTGTGCCCCAAAATGTAATATTCTTATAGAATTTAACTGACTTTAAATGTTGTAGCTTGATAGTGCCCCCCCATTGTTGTATTTGTGTATCTGTGTTGATGCTCAATAAAAAGTCTCTACCACTTCAATTGCAGCCGGCATCAGAACATGCAGTTTAAGGACACATGTGGGGTCACCTTGATTTATATTTGACATAAAAGTTGGATATGTCTAGAGAGTTTAGGTCACTGATTGCAGTCTATATCCAAAACAGTGATATTTATGTTGTGCACCCCAAGATTGTGCAACCCCTTTTTCATTTATTTAATTAAATTAGCTTAACAGTAATTTCCTTGATTTCCAAAATCTATATTATAATCCCCAATAATGCAGGTGACAATCACACACATTTGTACATATGCATTGTGAAGTTTATGGCTAATTTAAGCAGCATAACATCTGTTAAATGTAAGCAGCACCCGGGGGAACTTTTGACATGGGATCAGTTGCGGCCCGGGTGGTCTCAGGAGGAAACTTCCGCCCACTCCTCAGACCAACCTGATCTCACCAGAATGCGTGACTCCACCACGACTCCTTAACACCACAATGCGTGGTGGAGTCACGAACTTTGTTACATTTGCGTGTCGGCACCACGCAAACAACCCCAATGTAAAGTGAATGAGGCTCCTTTGTCGTGGTGCACACACGCATTTCTACAACGTCCCGCAGTGAGCTTTTGTTCTATACATCGTTTTTAAAATCTACTATATAGCTTGTAGTAACTCACGGGAGGCTTCTTTTATTTTATTTGTATTCATAATAATTTTTATTTTTCATCAGAATGTAAAAATTACATTAGTTACGAATTTGTGTTCTCAAAAAACAGTGCATTGTGTGTAATGCAACTGTGATTTTTATTAAATTAGTTAGTTTTTAAGGAAGGCCAGAGCTTCAGCTGTGTCAAATAGATTGTTCCCTTCAGTTAACGTTATTTAAAAGATAATGATCATGTCCTCTGTATTGTATTACGAGCGTCCATTCCCATTGGATAACGGAGAAGTTTACACCCGGAAGTAAGTAGCCTATTCTCCTTACTGTCGATTGATTTTACAGTGATATCTGCACTACTCATCGACTAAAAAACACCAAATTGTCCTTGTTAATTACACAACATTGATTGGTTTGAATTGTGTGCAATGCTTTTGTATTTTCCCCCTTCGATTCGGAGAAACAAATATTTTTTCGGAGTTTTAGGATGGCCGAAGACACTACACTACCCAGAATCCTCAGCTATCGTTTGGGACTACACTATGGCTGAAGTCGAATAGTCCATTTAGCTTAGGAACCTTCCTAAAGGAGTGAAATGACCCGGAAGTCCCTCAGTGGCAGCCATGATAAGTGCCGTTCGAATTCTCTAGAACAGGGGTCTCCAACCTTTCTTCATCTGAGAGCTACTTTGAAAAAATGAAAGTGGCCAAGAGCTACTTGCATCACATCGCTTACATTTATTCACATAGCGCTCATCAGTTTAATTAAGCTATACTTTTGTACACGTGTGCAATTGCAATACCTCAAGCTTAACACAAATCTTAACTTCACATCAAGGTCCAAGAAAACGAAAATGTCTCACATATTATTATGGCCCACAAAGTGAGTACTTCACTGAGAATTCACATACATGTCCTTAATCACCACCTGACAAGCATCTTATGGCACTTATGGTCAAATAAGTGCATTCACTCTTTGTTACAGTCAGTGAGAGGACTGGCGCTGCATGGAGTCCACCATAGGTGTATGCTGAAGTGTAGCCACTTAGGTTCACTCTAATAGAGTCATTTTCATGTTCATCAGTCAGCCTTGTTCTGTATTTAGATTTCATTCATGTCAGAAAAAGCTGCTTCACAAAGGTCTGTAGAACAGAACCAACCAAAGCAGACGTGTTCAGTGCTGCTTGGTGAATGTTCTTATAGTTTTCTGGGTCTTCAAGGCTCCAGAAATGTTGTGAGTTTTGCTGAGACTTCAGCTGAGCATGATTTTGGAGATGTATAACCTCCATCTCCATCTCCACAGGATTGACACTGAACAGTTCAGCCATCTTTTTCATCTTCTTCTTCGTCTTGACATGACATTTTAAACCATAATAAATCAACTGTAGGTCTAGCCTCCATATATCTGTGTGTGAAGTTGTTCCATCCTCAAAAACAAAAAAATAATGCTTCTGCAGTCGAGCTGCAGCTTCTAGCTACGGTCTTATGTTAAAAAAGTACACTGAATGTCCTGAATGTGGCATCACACACATGACTTGAGTCTGAACACAGCAGACAACAGGAGTATAAAAACTAAAATAGTGCATGTGGGTGCACACTCACATTCTCTGTCTTACTGTTACATGAATCCCATGAATGTATGAGACTAAGTTAGCTTCATCATATCTCAATCAGTGATTAAGTGAATAATAAAGTTTCTATCGGGTCACTGTCAGCCTGTCACTCATTATTTTCAGGGAGGGGGCGGGGCTTGGAGGAACGGAGGAGACGGTGATCGCGGAAGCTTTCCCCTTGCCTTCACAAACTTTAGTGTTATCAACTGAAAATAGCAAGAGGACATTCATACTCTGCAATCCAAGACTTGATTAAATCCACCAAAAACCTGACATGACGATAACGAGTGTTTTTCAAAAACACAAATCCCTCCCTGTGTGTCTCTGAGCCGCAGCGACGCGGCCTGATTCAGAGCGGGCCGTGTCGCTGTTGGTTCTGGACTGGTGTTGCTGGATAAAGCAGACTGCTCCATGTGTGGTGTCGCTGTGCCGCTGTCACGTCTGTTCCTTGATCTCTGCGTCACCGACCAATTTGATATTCGTGTGACAGAAACAATTCTAAAATAAAAAAACGTTATTGTCCAGCGGCGGCCGAAAAATCAAGAAGCAACCTACGCTATAATCGATAATCGAGCGGCGAGCTACTGAAAAGCTGCCCGCGAGCTACCGGTAGCTCGCGATCGACGTGTTGGAGACCCCTGCTCTAGAATGATGAGAATGATAGGAAAGGAGGTTTCAAACTTCCTTTATAACCTCCTTTAGCTTAGGAACCACTGGACCTCCCTAACCAGCAGGAGAAGCGAAAATGCTGCCCCACAATGCCTTGCAGCCGCAGCATTTGCCGTCACTCAACAGTCGGCCGTTCACGGAAACAACCGATTATGACCGAGAAATTGTATCATGAGAGTTACGGTGCTTATTAAGCTTTTTAAAACATAGGTGGTAAGTTGCCAAAGTGCTTTGTTTTGAACGTTCATCAGTATTATACTCAAAAAGAGAAATATGAACGTTAGTTTTCACTGAAGTTATCAAATAAAGTCAACATTTCACAGTCTTTACTGAGCTGTGTGGGGTTTGTTCAACTTTTAAAAGATGCTTGAATGGTGATATACACAGTGATAGATGTTAAGGACTAATGTTTATAATAAATACATCTGTATTGATTTTAAGATCTTTAGTTCATACAATCATACGTATTGGGATCATTGGTATTAATGTGGACCGGAGGGAGAGGGTGGCGAGCATAAGTTTCACTTTCCTTTTTTATTTCAATTCCAACTTTGGTCATGAAGAATATGTTTCTCTGTTGTCCACGTTCATAAAGCAAAGCAGCAGCTTCAGAGCACGGTGCATAGTCTCTAGATGAGTTCACAGTAGTCCCTCGTTCTTATTAAACATCCATGTTGTAGTCCGCTGTATAGAAAACTGTAGTTTCCATAGTTTCCCCACAGCAGCAGACGCACACAATGACGTCCGCTGGCGCATCATAAACACGTCGGATAGTGAAAGTGCATTCGGATTCTCTGAAGCAGTCTCTTCTCCTAAGTCCTTTTGAATTCTCCTGTCCACTATCCCTTAACCCCGTGACGTTTCACTCAGAGGTCAAGGAATAGACGATAGGGTTAGAACTTAGGAGCTGATTTTTAAACTATCCGACTGCAGCCCATGTGCTTAGCTTGACAAACCCCGTGATCAGTCCTCAACCTCTGTGATTGGATGCGCGACGTTTACACAGAGAGTCCAAAAGGACTTTGAAATGGAATGAAACCCATCGACGGCACACTATTCAAAACAGGAATCGAACGTGTCCTACCCCCCTCCCCCCCCCAGGTCACAGGCTCCTCCAACAGTGCTACGCAATAAAACAGATACACAGAAAAAATAGTGAAATAGTGCAATAAGAGTCTATATACAAGTGATTGGAATATGATATATTAGATAAATAATTTCTAAGTAGCAGCCAGATGAATGTTATTTCTAAGTTCAGGTGTTTAATAGTCTTCTGGCCTGTGGGATGAAGCTGTCTCTGTGTCTGGTGGTTTTAGTCCGAATGCTGTGGTACCGCCTGCCAGACTGCAGCAGACAGAACCGTTTGTGGCTGGGGTGATGGTGGTCTTTTATAATCCTGAGGGCTTTCTTTAAGGTTAACCTGGTATTTTTACTCCACTACATTTATTTGAGTTACTTTACAGATTTGGATTAATGATGTGAAATATAAACAACCCTTAAATCAGACTTTAGTTACACCTGAATGAAATTCAGTGAAGGTGATTGTCAAGTGCCAACAATCAGGCGAGATATTTGATAGTTGGTGCTTGAGAAGACTAAATATTTATCTGCAGATCCGTTTAAAGCATATTCATTACTCGTTATTCTCTAATAGTTCATTAAAGACTGTATATAATTGCTATTTTGCACATCCCTTTCAAGATTTCAAGATTTTCTAAGGTTTATTGACATATCATATACACAATAGCGTAGTTATGCAATGAATGACAAACTTGGGTCACAGGTTTATCAACAGTGCATTACAAGACATCTATCAATGTGTGTATACTTCCACCATTACACTGTCGTATTCTGCACATTTCTTTAATTAAAGCCTTATTAGTTAGCACATCCTCCTATCAGGCACTAAACTGTTTTACTCTAGATATCATTTGAGTATCTTCTTGATATTTTCTATTCTATATTTATATAATTGACCTTCTACTTTCCCACTATTTTGTATGTACTCTTAATATTTGAATGTTTTCATAAAATATAACACATTCAAAAGTGCGTTACAAAAATGAAAGACATTAAGAAAAAGGCATTTTAAACAGTCATTAAAAAGCAACACAATCTTCCTGCATTGCAATTACTCTAAACGTGTAATAACGTGCTTTAACCAGTAGGTGGTTTGGGTTAAAAGCATAGGTTAAAAGGCTGTCAAGTTTACAGTGTTAACAAAATAAAATATACTGCTGTTTCCGGTTTAGTTTACGACGAATAGTATTTTGTTATTGTTTTGATATTTGTAACACAAAAGCGATGGAAAAAAACTAGGGCCGGGACTTTAACGCGTTAATTAATTACACAAAAATTAACGCGTTAAAAAAAATTAACGCACTTTAATCGCACTTATTTTTGCACAGCGGAACGTTTCTCACTGGATGAGTTTCAAGCGTACCGATTATACTGGAGCACCAACTAACGTTCATGACTTCAGCATGGGACTTCAAACAACAACAAACCACGGTGATCAATAGTCAAACATGAACGAACAAGCTGATGAGACCGCTTTGGTCGGCCCCGTGGATGGGACATTTTGTTTTAAAAAACGGACGGATGGAAGCGTCGATAAGAGCACGGCTGTGTGCAAATTATGCAAAAAAGAATGTGCATCTCACCGCAGCACATCAAGCCTAAAGTATCACCTAAATGCAAAGCATGTAGCAGCTAGCGTGGACGTTAGCCCGACTCCGAGTGCAAGGAACCACACCCTGACCCAACCCAAACTCAACCAGATGACTGGTTTCAGGGCCAGGATAAGTAAGTCCACGTCTGAGAAAATAACCAGCTCACTGGATTGTCACTGGGCTCGACATTAAGGACTGCCCGATGGCCCGGGGCCATCTAGCATTTAGCTCGGGCAATGAAGCCTCACCTGCTGGTTGCCCGATCGGGCAACCTATTATGCCAGTATCATGCAGCTCGCGGATCCAGTAATGAGTGACCCGACAGTAAAACTAAACATATCTACAGTATAACTAGTTTAGGTAGTTTGAGAGGTAATTAAAATAGCTACGTGTGATATTCTAACCTGAAGTGTGTGTTACTTTTGTTCCGCTCACCGCTGCATGCGATCATGCAGAGCTGCGTGTCGAGTCTCGACTCGTCAGCAGCAGCTGATCTCTCTCTCCCGTCAGATTAGACTTCACTCGCGTTTATGTCCATATCGATCAGATGCAGCTAGTTCTAGCTAATGATAGACTACCTGCTTATTAAAAGACAACTACACAATAAGTGTCACTATGCAACTGGATGAGGCCACAAAGTATAGCACAGCATTATGCATTTGTTTACATGCCCACCGGAACCCCGAGGCATTACCAACAGATCAACGCACAATCAACCCACACAGGACATCTCTTTCTCCACATTAAGTGTTAGACATTAGAGTTGACTATTCTTGTCTGTCACATACTCTTCTTGTCTGTCACATAAGTGGCGCAACTGAAGCGGTATTGCTCTAAAGGGAAATTATTTTGACCGAAGATATTTAGATTTGCCGGCTAACGGGAACTCTGACGTGTGCTTCGCGGATGCGCTCGGCTCCTCTCGACTGCTGCTCGGGTCTGCTCGGTCAGCTTCCGGATGAGGAGGCATTCGTTCGACCAATTTACAGTAGTTAACATTACAAACATTTTTAACAGGGGCCATAATAGTGTAAATAATGTTTGTTTTGGCAGTTATAACTGAATGTAATGTTTTCTACTTTTTTCCATCTGGGAAGGCATTTGCCTTCATCAGATAGAAAGTGTTTTGACCAACAACTTAAGTGTTTCTTATAGCTATGCAGGAAGCGAGCAAACACAAACAAGAACAAACAAACAAGTGAAATGAAGAATACAATTGAAATTGTACAATATAATATTGTGGTGGTTCATCTTATAATTCAGTCTAGAGAATGCACCAGACAGCATCTAAGACCTGCAAAAATGAAAAAATGTCTAGGGGGAGGCCCCCCAAACCCTTCGTGCCATTTCGTCCGCATGCATTTTTCAGGGCAATCTCTATTGGGCTCAGGGCCATCTGTAAATTAGCTTAGATGGCCCTGTGCTTAAAAATGCGATTTAAAAAAATGCGATTAAAAATGCGATTAATTTCGATTAATTAATTACAAAGCCTCTAATTAATTAGATTAATTTTTTTAATCGAGTCCCGGCTCTAGAAAAAACCCATAGCAACCAAAAAAAGATGGTCTTAACATGACCCAGTCGTCTAGTAGTTAATAAAAAACAATAATATCAAAACAAAATATTACTACTAACTTTATTGTGAAATTAAAACAGAACGGTAAAAGAATAGTTTCCTTTCTATTCTGATGCCCGATCTCTGTAGATAAATAAAGAACTAAGACAGATGTGTAATATTTAATACAGCCAAACCATTTATTACAATGCATTAATGTGATGACTATCAAAGAGTAAAGCAAGCACTGCTGAATAAAGTATGATTTTCTCTTTTACGAAACGTTTTTTTTATATGGAATGCAGTTGGAGGTCAACCAATCAAAGAGCTTGAGGGCTGATCACGGGGTTCATGGTGTAGTCCCAACGATAGCTGAGGATTCTGGGTAGTGTAGTGTCTTCTGCCGTCCAAAAACTCCGAAAAAATATTTGTTTCTCCGAATCGAAGGGGGAAAATACAAAAGCATTGTACACAATTCAAACCAATCAATGTTGTGTAATTAAGATGGACAATTTGGTGTTTTTTAGTCGATGAGTAGTGCAGATATCACTGTAAAATCAATCGACAGTAAGGAGAATAGGCTACTTACTTCCAGGTGTAAAATTCTCCGTTATCCAATGCGAATGGACGCTCGTAATACAAGACATGATCATTATCTTTTAAATAACGTTAACTGAAGGGAACAATCTATTTGACACAGCTGAAGCTCTGGCCTTCCTTAAAAACAAACTAATTTAATAAAAATCACAGTTGCATTACACACAATGCACTGTTTTTTGAGAACACAAATTCGTAACTAATGTAATTTTTACATTCTGACGAAAAATAAAAATTATTATGAATACAAATAAAATAAAAGAAGCCTCCCGTGAGTTACTACACGCTATAAAGTAGATTTAAAAAACGTTGTATAGAATAAAAGCTCACTGCGGGACGTTGTAGAAATGCGTGTGTGCACCACGACAAAGGAGCCTCATTCACTTTACATTGGGGTTGTTTGCGTGGTGCCGACACGTAAATGTAACAAAGTTCGTGACTCCACCACGCATTGTGGTGTTAAGGAGTCGTGGTGGAGTCACGCATTCTGGTGAGATCAGGTTGCCTCAGACGCAATCTCGATGACGAACTGATTTACATTTTACAGGTGAGTGGTGGTTTAAATTGATCAATGTCAACTTCTTCACGCTGTGCTGTAATGGCGAGGGTTTACACACATCTTTTGACATCGTTTTGAACATTTGTGTGGAACTTTATAAACTTTGATATTGCGACGTTATCGGCAGGTAAGCCAATATGCCGACCATTGCAGGTGTTTGTTACGGTCGCCCTGAAGTGCAAGACACCACACCATTTCAGAAAACACCACAGCATTTCACAAACCACTACAGCATTTCAGAAAACTCCGCAGCATTTCACAAAACACCACAGCATTTCAGAAAACTCCGCAGCATTTCACAAAACACCACAGCATTTCAGAAAACGCCACAGCATTTCACAAAACACCACAGCATTTCACATTGGACGGAAAAGGTATTCCTTTAGGGAGAACACTTCTTGTTTGTGATTGGACAGAGCCAGCCAGAGAAGCACTGCTGTGATTGGTTGTTTTTGCTGCCAGTCAAGAAATGACGCTTGTGATTAGCCCAACACATCAGCTGTTAGCTGTTAGCACACACTCAGAGCTCACAGCTCCTCATATCTGTTCAGAAACTGGACAAAAGTTAAACATGTACAAACCACAGACTGTCTATGTCATGGTGAATACAGTCGCTGCTTTATTTATGTCTGTATAACGTTGTTGTGAGTGTGGACGGAGCAGCTACAGGTTAGCTCAGCCTGATGGATCCGATTCCGATAGGATTTACATGGAGATACGGCCCGCCCCCTCTCCAGCGTCTTCTTTGAATGACAGGAGTAAATACAGAATTAATGCTTTATTAACTCATGGTTTTTAAAGGGCTTATCTCCATGTAAATACTATGGTAGACCACCCAATATTCGCATCGCTCTAATCGCTCGAGTTTCACCGCGGCTGTCAGCTGTGTTTGCTCCTGTCAATGCTGTCATTCAAACAAGAGGCGCTGGAGAGGGGACGGGGCGTATCTCCATGTAAATCCTACAACAAAATGAACATATTTGACCGTGATTTAATTGTAATACACGTTTCAAAGTGATGCCGAAGTAACTACATACTGATAAAAGTTAGTAAAAACCATGAATTAACGCTTTGACAAGTCTGCAGACAAGACGGCAGGCGAAAAGCTTTTAAAATGCGTGTTTTCTGAATCGGATTCATCAGGCTAAACCAGTGGTTCTCAAACTTTTTCTGTCATTCCCCACTTTGAACAGCTGGTCCTTTTCATTCCCCACCTGTTCCTCATCGCTCCAATAAAATGGTAGGCCAAGCTTAAAATTGTCAAATGTATCGTTCTATAACAGGGGTCTCCAACCTTTTTTAGGATGAGGGTTACTTTCAAAAAATAAAACAAGTCGTGAGCTACTTTTACTCCTCTTTTTTGTTTTTTTGCAGTGTATATATTTAGCACATTTTAACATTATTATATGCTACCTTTAACCTTTGAGTGCTGTTTGGGTCTGTGGGACCCGTTTTCAGTGTTTACTAAAATAAAATGTATGCAATTTAATTATTTTAACCTGCTTTATTTGGTGGTGGATGTCACATCCTCGAGGGTCCGGGGGCATGCACCCCCAGGAAGATTATTTTTAAATGTTGAAGTGGAATGCATCAATCTGGTGCACTTTGAGCTAGGGCTACTCAATTAAATCGTATTTTAATCGCAATTACGATTTTGGCTTGCAACGATTATGAGAACAACATAATCGAAATAAAACGATTTTATTTATTTTTTAAATAGGTTTTTCAGTTGAATTATACTTAAAGTTCAGGGTAATCAACTGTTAAAACATACTTTTCAAATTATTTTCTTCAATAAATTAATGTTTTTCAAAGTAAATGGTTAATCGTTTTTAATAATCGTGATATCAATTATTGACCCAAATAATCGAGATTATGATTTTGCCATAATCGAGCAGCCCTACTTTGAGCCCAACATGAATTATGGATACAGCTCTCAACACTCGGATGAAAGGGAGCTGTATTCTTTTCAATAATCCAAACATCTTTAGAATATGATCACAACAAATCATTTAAACTTGTTTATTCTTATCTTATGTTACCTAGTTAGCATTCTTTCTTTTTATTTATGCATATTTGACTAATCACTCCCCCTTTAAACTTTTTACTGTCTTATAGTACACATTGGAATGATTTCTTACTTTATTTTGTACAACTTTATTAAATAGATGAAGGTGTGCTCTCTCTCTTGCTCTCTCGCTCTCTCGCTCCACATTGCTTTTCTTCCCAACTGCAACGCTGTTGTGTGTGTGTCTGTGAGAGCGTTTCACATGTGTGTATGAGAGATGTTTACCAGTGGCGAGCCTGTCTCTGAGGGCCTAAGATATTCTACAAAATAATATTTAAAAACATTAAAACAAATTATATTTTTCTTTATATATTTTTTTTAAATATGTTTTTAGTAATATTTGTCAATAGTTTTACCAAAAATAACTTGATTAAATTGTATTTAAAATAACATTTCCAAAGAAATAAATCCTTTGAATCTGCCTATTCAGTTTCTGTTTGAATGTGAATCTGCGAGTCTGTGAAGACAGGAGCTGATTGGACGTCCAGCTATGAATTCACAGAGGGCCAGCTATAGTAACTGAACGAGAGTAATGTCAAATGACAGTACAATTGACCAATCATATCTTCCCTCTAAATGGGTGGGCTTTATTATCGCGGACTTTATGACAAGTTCCGCCCGCTGTGAAACGTTTCTTGTTTCCATAGCAACAACAACTGTCAACAGCGTAAACTTGCCTTCAAAGTAAAAGCATGCCAAATTACACTTAAGACATACAACTGCAACGAAAGTAACAAACACAATGCAATATCCTTTTCAATTTCAAAGAACACAAATTGGGTTATCTACAGGTGTTGTTTTGTGTGGTAGAGGGTCGCTTTTCATTGATACGTGTTGCACCCCGGGCGGACGTCGTTTTGATATTCCACCAGTGTATAAATAATAAATAAATGTGGAAAAAAAATGTAAAAACAAATTTGAATTTTTTTTTTTTTAAATAATTTTTTTTTGTTCGCGACCCACCTATCACATCTCTGCGCCCCACCAGTGGGGCGCGCCCCACACTTTGAGAAACGCTGGGCTAAACTAACCTGTAGCTGCTCCGTCCACACTCACAACAACATCATACAGACATAAATAAAGCAGCGACTGTATTCACCATGACATAGACAGTCTGTGGTTTGTACATGTTTAACTTTTGTCCAGTTTCTGAACAGATATGAGGAGCTGTGAGATCTGAGTGTGTGCTAACGGCTGATGTGTTGGGACATATTTCGCTGTGTTGACTAATCACGAAGCGTCATTTCTTGACTGGCAGCAAAAACAACCAATCACAGCAGTGCTTCTCTGGCTCTGTCCAATCACAAACAAGAAGTGTTCTCCCTAAAGGAATACCCTTTCCGTCCAATGTGAAATGCTGTGGTGTTTTCTGAAATGCTGTAGTGTTTTGTGAAATGCTGTGGTGTTTTCTGAAATGCTGTAGTGTTTTCTGAAATGCTGTGGAGTTTTGTGAAATGCTGTAGTGTTTTGTGAAATGCTGTGGTGTTTTCTGAAATGCTGTAGTGTTTTCTGAAATGCTGTGGAGTTTTGTGAAATGCTGTAGTGTTTTGTGAAATGCTGTGGTGTTTTCTGAAATGCTGTAGTGTTTTGTGAAATGCTGTGGTGTTTTCTGAAATGCTGTGGTGTCTTGCACTTCAGGGCCACCGTAGTTTGTGTTAATGTCAGCTGAGTACTGTCTTGCAGGCAGGTTAGTCGCCGCACCGTGGGTGTTTGTGTTTATATTACCTGAGTACAGTCTTATAGGCTTACATAGTGTTTTTATTTTGTATCTTACATTTCATTTCATTTCAAACCTTTATTTATACAGATAAAATCCCATTGAGATCATTGATCTCTTTTCCAAGGGAGACCTGCTCAAGTAGTTCCACATGAAACATAAAAACATAAACAGAACAACAAAAGGACATCATACAGCATCATTTACAAAATTATCCACATAAACAGGTACCAATAGCTTCCGATTGAGTAGCATCCAACCGAGCTTTAAAAACATTTAGTGGCACCAGATTGTTAAGTTTCCATTTAATTTGCAGACTATTCCAAGACAGAGGAGCTGCGCATCTAAAAGCTGTCTTCCCTAAGACAGTCCTAGCAGTTGGCACATTTAATAAAACCACAGCATTCGATCTCAGGCAGTAGCCACTTACAATTCTCCGTGAGATCAGGGAGCAGATATAAGATGGAAGTTTCCCTAACATGGCTTTGTATATAAAAATATACCAGTGACTGAGCCTCCGTACAGTTAGTGAAAGCAAACCAGCCCTTGCATACAGGGTACAGTGATGGGTTAATGCTTTACAGTTTGTCACAAATCTCAGTTCACTGTGATACACAGCATCTAACTTGACCAGGCAATTGGCAGGTGCATTCATATACATCAAATCACCATAGTCCAGCACAGGTAAAAAGGTCACAGTGACTAGCCTTTTCCTGGCCTCAAGCGAGAAACAGGACTTGTTTCTGAAAAAGAAACCTAGCCTAACCCTCAGTTTTTTTAGCAGGTTATTGACATGAAGTTTAAAAGAGAGACAATCATCAAGCCAGATACCAAGGTATTTGTAACAGGCAACAACTTCAAGTTTTGTTCCTTGCATAGTTACAATATCTAAAACAGGCTCTGGTGTCTTTTTTGCTTTTGAAAAGAGCATTACCTTGGTTTTATCCACATTTAAAAAAAGCTTTAATTCAGAGAACTGAGTCTGAATAGTGTTAAAAACAGCCTGTAATTTAACAACAGCCTCCTTAATGGTGGGACCTGCATCACAGTATCATCCGCATAAAAATGTAAAGTAGCTTCATCCACATTATCACCGACGCTGTTAATATATATGGAGAATAAAAGTGGTCCTAAAACAGAACCTTGTGGTACACCATTAGAAATGTTTAACCACTCAGAAGACAGTCCATCAAAATGAACACATTGGGACCTTTCAGAGAGGTAATTCACAAACCACCCCACTGCAAGGCTGGATATGCCTATACTGGCTAGCCTCTGCTTTAAAATGCGATGATCAACGGTGTCAAACGCTTTGGAAAGGTCAATAAACAGAGCTGCACAACTCTGCTTATTATCTAATACTAGTAATGTCATTTACCACTTTCATTGTGGCAGTGATGGTGCTGTGTTTCTTTCTGAAGCCTGACTGATGATTAGACAGGATGTAATTTGTACATAAAAACTCCTTTACCTGTTCACTCACTAGGCGTTCAAGAACCTTAGCCAGAACTGACAATTTAGAGATTGGCCTATAGTTATTTAAAATAGTTGCCTCCCCTCGTTTCAGTAAAGGCAAGACATAAGCAGACTTCCATACTTTTGGAATTGTGTTTGTGCTGAGGGAGAGGTTACAAAGAGAAGTAAGAGGTGGAGCAATAAAATGTTTGAATAGCTTAAACATGCTGGTATATTATTACTTGTTGTATTACAATCTTAATGTTGTGTTTAATGTAGTTTAAGGGTGTATAAATGACTGTGAGGTGATAGATATAGTCTTGTGGTTTTTTGATGAGAAGATTTAGTTTGTCTGTATGAGTGAGAGCTGCAATGTGTATTTGATTGCGGATTTTAATACGATGCTTTTGTTTCTTAATTGCTGCTGGAATTGTACAGATGTCTATATTTATGCTGTGGTATTATCCTGAGGGCCTTTAACATTTACAAAGAGTCACTCTGATTTGTATCTCTTTGTCTGCTTGTTTCCAAACTACAACCATCACATGTAGTGTATTTTAAAGTTGTTTAGCACATAACATTTAGGAAAATTAAATACAAAAGTTGTAACGCAGTATACCCAGGCTGTAGCCTTCTCTCAAAAGATTTCTGTATTACCAGGGAGATAGGCATAGCAGGGAAATGCATCCTTGTTGGACCGGAGACCAGCAGTGCATCTTGAAGCTACGCTTTTGGAAGCAGCCACCCAGAAGAGCTGCCTGAAGCTAGAATTATACTGCTCCACTCTCAGAGTCAATCTTAGCTATGGGGAGTGGGTACATTTGGCCTCCTTAAGCAGGCTCAGCATCCGACACCTGCTGCAGTCTTGGGTTACAGGTGCTTGTTGTCCCTTCAGGGCATTAGTTAGCATTAACAGCTCAGACCATCTTCCAGACGCAAAGGCCTATAGGAGAGACAGGAAGGAAGCAAATGGATGTCAAGAGTTATCTGATGGATTGTAGGTGGTGGGGGATACATGTCACGAGATAAGTGGTTGTTAGAAATTGCATTTACCAAAGCTTTGATATGTCCTTAGGAGCTGAGATATTTTAGAAGATATTTCTGAACTGCGTTGAGAGTTTCTACACTGAACATTGTATACTACTCTTATCGTGAGATGAGCAATATACAGTATTTAAATCCTCAAAATACACAGTGCTTTGTACATATAGGCAATACATTATAGAGATTTCTGTTACAATGCAACAGTAGAGAACTATGATAAACACCTTCAAAAGACAATGTCCAACTGAAAATCTTTGGCAGCCTTTTCCTCGCCTGCCTTCACTGTCAAGAGCTTTTCACAGTCAGCGTTAAGTGCTTGGGACTGAACATGAGGGCCATCATTGTCTGACGTCTTCTGCCAGTGCCACCCTTCCCCATCCTCTTTTAGATGCAGAGTCAAATTCTAAGCAGTGTTTATACAGTGTCAAAGCCCCGTGTCGATGTTGCTTCAAAGACAAAGGCCCAGGGAAGTCCTGGAAAAGTCAGATCCTGCTCTTTTATGCAGTCACTCAGAAGACAGTGCCGCGGAGAGTTTCTGCTGTGGCAGGACTTTTCTGAGAGCACTGAGAGGGAAAAGAAAGGACACCGACCAAGGTCAGTGAACAGACTTTCCCAGAGAGGACTTTTCCAAAGGTCACAGTGTCCATTCACATACCAATTTACATTGATCAGCACTCTCCAAAGTTGTTTATGCACCAGGAGTTTTGTCCCGAATCCCTATAAATCAACTACAGACTGAATCCAACATCAAGACAAATCTAAAGCCCTCTTTTATATGGGCAACAAAAGCTGCAGCAGTTTTTTTCTCGCGATATATCCCTCTGTGCCGTTAGACACCGTTTAATTTTTCCTCCCAAGTTTGGTTTGCATTTGATGTAGATCAAAGCACTACACATTTCACAAAGAATCAGGCTGTGAATCCCAGCGGTCACTTAAAAGCATTGACAAAATAAATATATAAAGGAGGTTGATAGATTCAACTCGACATGTATTCAGTCAGTCCGTGTTTCAACGTTGTGGAGCTATTTGTCTAATTAATGTATTAACTAGTTCAGTTGGGGTAAAGTGAATAATTACTGTAATGACTTAATCAGGTTTTATCCTTTGTTTTATTGGGGAGCCCAGTGGTCCTTTTTTTCCCTCGGTGCACCTTCATTTGTTTCCCCAGGATACTGGATATTAGACTTTCATGTGCACCACCGTCAGCTGAATATATACATGGCACACACATAAGCCCATGAATATGGAAATTGTGCAAATAGGGGTGTGAATGACTGACAGGAAAGTTAGATTTTTCCTGGTAGGCTATATGTTATACAATAATTCAGTACAGTATCCAAGCATGAGTCTGGAAATATTCCTCTTATCATATTCATTTGTCTACAAAATACATAATAATCATAGCTAACCTATTAGTATTGCCTAATGCCTATGTATTTAGAGTCTAATGAATCCTTTACCGCTGTTATATAAAGCACATGAGAGATTCATAGAAGCAATGGTTTTGGTCGTTCACAGGATTTGTTTGCAATAACAAGAAATTAAGCGACATCTTTATCCTTATACTCGATGATCTTGTGCATGAAATCCATGGTTTCTAAAGAACACAGGTGGCACACTGACATGGTCCTGATGTTACAATAGATTATCCTAAAGATGATGACACTTTGCAAATGTATGATAATGAGATTCACACTGAGTAGCAAATCTGTGTGCTTCAGATATGTCAGTGAACTGTCTTAGAACAGCAGCTGCTGACCTGTCACGACGACTCTATCAAACAAGACAAAGCGTCCAATCTCAGCATCCGCTTCAGCTCCAAACGGTGTCATATCATTTGAGTTATGATAGTACAGTTTAAAAAGTGCAACCTTAAACTTGGTTAGACTCTGATTAAATATAAGCAATGTGTATTGAGCAGAGAGATATTGACGGAGGTTAGAAGAGATGGAAGAAATGGCTGCAGGGACGGTGAGAGAGATGATATCTGCCGAGTGATTTAGATGCAGAGCAACAGGGACGCAAACGTTGAGAAGCCGGGCGATGCATCATTGATTGGCACTCTCATAGAGCAAGGACAGATTCCAGATCAGCACTAAGGAGTTTGATTCAAAGTGTATTGTCAAGTGTTCCCTCGCGCTTGGGAAGGGAACGATGTGTTTAATTAATGTGCAAAACAAAGGGTGTGTAGAGGATTAAGTAGGGCCAGGGCAGAGGGGATGGGCGAAATTGTAACACAAACTGTTGAGAAGCTCGGCAGTGTCTACAATCAATACATTCATTATGGTAACGGGTGATACTCACACACAGAGATGTTGATGACAGTCCTACTTTGATTAATGATTTTACCGGGAATCGTTCCTAGCACAACGCAAATGCTCCAGAACCGTGACATTAACAGCATAGCGTATCCGGTGTACGACTGTTTAAACGTGGATTGATGGACCATGGTAAATGGGTTAAGAGACAGCCAGCGAAAAATGAGCGGCAGCACCATAAACAATCAAACATTTAATTGTACATTCCATTCCACTTAGCAACTCGGTTGGCTGAAAATAATCAATTTTAAAAGCCACTGAGTTTAGTCCCAGGAGTGCAGAATCTGGTTCTGGATAAATTCAATGCGTGGTAGATACCATCAAGTTGAAGCCCTTAATACTTCAGCTGTGCACAAAAATGATTGCATTTCTGAAACCCCCTCTTTATATTTTCCTACAACTCTCAATTCCATTTCTTATTTGTTCCCTCTTCATTTCTCTTCAAGCATTACAAAACACAGCAGAAACCTTCTGAGACAATACAGTATGGCACAGATTGATTATAGGGCTCTACTAATACATTGGAGACCGCCACATTGTACGGAAGTTGCTGAGGGTTGAGGGGAAATGGATAAATCTACCACTTGTCTGATTGCACTGCACAAACAGCTGACTGTACCTTTTTTTTCTGTGGTACTTTGGGAAAAATCAAAATTAAATAATGAAACACTTTCTTATATGCAAGAAAGTCTGTACATGGTAATGACTACAGTTTGTATACATCTTAAGCTGTCTATCCAAAAGCTGCTTATGAATTCTCTTTTGTATTTTTCATCAATCTGACATCCTACACTGAAATACTTCTTCAGGGGTAATATATCACCAAGTAACTGCTGCAAAAGCTTACTGAGAGAAAACTATCAACGACACAACATGAAATCACAACTCATTCATTTGCAAGGCCATTAAGCTTCTCCTCTAACATAGTTTGAGTGTAAAGTTAAAGGAATTAATATCTACCATTTTTCCTACTTATCACCGTATGGTTGGTTGGTATGTTTTGCGTTCCTTGGTTCGGATGTTAACATAACATGACTGCAACATTTTACAGAGGCAAAACATAATCTATTTTGTTGTATTAATGAGCCCAGAGATATTCTGTTAATGTTGACGTTCATGTTTTTGTAAGGGCCCGAGAGGTAGTACCATAAAGCATCTGTCAAAAGATTTCACACCAGTGTTTGTAATCCTGAAAGACAGAACAATCAGCAAACCATGTCCAGAAATGAATATATTTACACGTAGTGCAAGTTGTCCTTGTACTTTAAAACGTGCTCCATCTGTTGCTGCTGAGCTCTTGTCAGAATGCGATTCTTCTTTTCTCTCCAAGCAACTATCTTTTATTCTGATGTTCAAGGATTTCACCAATGTTTCTCCAGCAGCCTTCAGCCTGTTTACTAAATGTTATCTGAAAAGTTAGCTTGATGTTTTTCTTCTTCATGGAAGTCAAATGTGAACACCCTGACCTTCGCACCTTTACTTTCTGTGGTGTCTCGTCAATTGTGTTAGTCGTGTTTGTTTTATGTCTGTCACTTCATGTTTAGTCAGGTATGTAATTCCAAGTCTAGTAAGGTTTCTATGTAGAGTCACGTTTTCTTGTTACTTCATGTCTTGTCTGTCTATTTCATGTCATGTCTCGTTTTCCCATTTCCTGTTTTATTTTGTACTTACCTCTTGTCTTTCCTTTCAGGTCCTTTTAATTCCTCACTTTGGGTGATTTTCCGTCCTCGTCAGTGTCTGCCCCGCCCCTGATTGTTCCCACCTGGTCCCTATTCCCTCATGTATAAATAGTCCTTGTCTCCCTTTGTCTTGTGCCAGTTCGTCTTGTTTCAGTGTGCTTCCATGTCCAGAGACCCAGCGTTAAAACCAGAGAGAAGAGTTTTGTTTAAAATCGAGAAGTTTTGTTTTGTCCTCGCTTGAGTGATTTTTTGTTAAAACTTTGTTTTATTTTTTCATTAAAATCTGAGCCGTCGCATTTGAGTCCAGTATTTTTGTACCCTGATTTAACAGAACGAACTGGCCAACATGGACTCAGCCGACTCAGAAAAAATTAAAGTGGATGTCGAAGAACAGAGAGCAGAGCTTGCTCACCATGCTGCACAGCTGGTCTCCATTAACAGAGGAGTTGGTAACCTCACTGATCGCCAAGCAGAATTCCAGGAGGCTGTAACGAATCAAGTTAATCACCTGGCGGTTCAAGTGCACAGAGCTCTTGCCCAGCTCGAGGCTGGATCATCTACACGGTCTCCTACTATGCCAAGCCCATCCGTTGCATCCGCTGGTGCTGCTGCAGACCACATTCCCTCTTCTGGAACGTCGCTTCGCCTTGCATCTCCAGAAAAGTTTTCCGGGGACTCTGGGGACTGTCGCCCCTTTCTGGTACAGTGTGAACTGCATTTCACCCATAACCCCTCAGCCTTTATCTCAGACCAAGCTAGAGTAGCCTTTATGCTGTCCCATTTAACCGGGCGAGCTGCTGCCTGGGCTACGGCCGAATGGTCCTCTAATTCTCCAGTGAGCCAGTCAGTGAACATGTTCTCAGAGACTCTAAGGCATGTTTTTGATCACTCTTCACCAGCCAGAGAGGCCAGCCGAGTGTTAATGCAGATTAAACAGGGACCCAGAAGAGTGGCAGATTATGCGATACAATTTCGCACTTTAGCAGCAGATAGCGGGTGGAACACCCCAGCCCTTATTGATGCCTTTATGAATGGATTAAAGGATTCTATTAAGGATCAATTAGCACCCCTGGAGCTACCAACAGATCTTAACTCTATCATTGCAATGTCTACCCGCATTGATATTAGACTTAATGAAAGGAACAGTGAAAGGTTAAGGACCAGCGTGCGCCCATCTGCCCCACAACGCCCATGGATAAACAATACACCTCTGACAACATCATCCGAGGAACCAATGCAGCTGGGCGGAGCCAGGATCACGGCAGAGGAGCGACAGCGCCGTTTCCGTGAAGGATGCTGCTTCTACTGTGGACAACATGGCCATGCTGCATCTTCCTGCCCGTTAAAAGGACAGGCTCATCGGCGCGACGGAGGGCGCTGGTGAGCCGATTTTCTGCAGCTGACTTTCCTCCACGTTCATTGACCAAGGTAAAATTACAGTTACGTGACCACACCATGACTCAGGGGGTACTAGTGGATTCAGGGGCAGACGAAAGTCTGATGGACTGGGGTCTTGTTAAAAGACTGGGTATTACTACTGTTCCTTTGACTTCTCCTGTAGATGCCAGTGCCTTAGATGGCAAGCTGTTATTCAGAGTAACCCATATAACTGAACCCGTTCAAGTAACCATAGATGACATTCACACAGAAACATTAAGATTCCACTTATTTGACTCTGCACTTCACCCTATAGTTTTGGGACTTCCATGGCTCCTCAGGCACAATCCGAATATTGACTGGCGGTCGGGAAACATTATGAACTGGGGCTCTGATTGTAAAGTAACCTGCTTAGCCTCCCCTGGGAACTCCAGACAGTCTGTTAATCAGACAGACATCCCCAATAGAGTTACCACTGACATCAAGTCAGAGTATACTGACCTGTCCAGAGTGCCTGCATGTTATCTGGACTTAAAAGAGGTTTTTGACAAGACTAAGGCTACTTCGCTACCACCTCATCGACCTTATGACTGCCCTATTGACCTTTTGCCTGGAGCTCCGATCCCTAGAGGTCGGCTTTACTCCATCTCTGCACCAGAAAGAGGGGCCATGAAGACGTATATTGACTCTTCCCTTAAGTCTGGACTCATTAGACCGTCGTCATCACCTGCGGCTGCAGGCTTTTTCTTTGTGGGCAAGAAAGATGGTTCCCTCCGTCCATGCATAGACTATAGTCCACTCAATGGAATAACTGTCAAGAATAAATACCCCCTTCCACTAATGTCTACAGCGTTTGAACTGTTGCAGGATGCCCAAGTATTCACCAAACTGGACCTCAGAAACGCCTATCATCTCGTCAGAATTCGGGAGGGGGATGAGTGGAAAACAGGGTTCAACACTCCGAGTGGCCACTACGAATATCTTGTTATGCCTTTTGGTTTATGCAATGCTCCAGGTGTTTTTCAGGGTATGATCAATGATGTGTTGAGGAACTTTCTCAACAAGTTTGTCTTCGTCTACCTTGACGACATCTTAATTTTCTCACCGGATGAGGAAACTCACATTCAACATGTCCGCCAAGTACTCCAGAAACTGTTGGAGAATCAACTGTACTGCAAAGCTGAGAAATGTGAGTTTCATGTCAAGACGGTCTCCTTCCTGGGTTATATCGTCACCGCTAACCATGTTCAGATGGATCCAGTAAAGGTTAGTGCTGTGGAAGATTGGCCAACTCCCACAAACAGGAAACAGATCCAACAATTCTTAGGCTTTGCCAATTTCTACAGAAGGTTCATAAGAAACTTTAGCACCATTGCGGCGCCATTACATGCACTAACCTCTTCTCATGTTGTTTTTAAGTGGAACACTGAGGCGGAGAAAGCCTTTCAAAGACTTAAGACGTTGTTCACAACCGCTCCAATCCTCACAGTGCCTGACCCGCAGAGACAATTCATTGTGGAGGTGGATGCCTCGAACGAAGGCGTCGGAGCGGTGCTCTCCCAAAGGTCTGCTCAGGACAACAAGCTCCATCCTTGTGCTTTCTTGTCACGGAAGTTGACAGACGCAGAGAGGAATTACGATGTGGGGAACAAGGAACTTTTGGCAGTAAAGATAGCCTTAGAAGACTGGCGTCATTGGTTAGAGGGGGCGGAACAACCATTTATAGTATGGACTGATCACAAGAACCTGGAATTCATTAGAAAATCCAAAAGACTAAACCCACGCCAGGCTAGATGGTCATTGTTTTTTAGTCGCTTTAACTTCACCTTGTCATACAGACCAGGCTCTCAAAATGTGAAACCAGATGCTTTGTCACGCATGTACGAGCCTGAACCTGCTGCCAAAAAACCTGAAAGCATCCTTCCACTTCATTGTGTGGTTGGGGCAGTTTCATGGCCAATAGAATCTGTGGTGAAGCAAGCACATGGTGAGAGCCCGGCTCCTAGTGGTTGCCCGCAAAATAGGTTGTTTGTACCTGTTTCTGTTCGCTCACAGGTAATTCACTGGGCTCACACGTCTTTGCTCACCTGTCATCCGGGGGTTAAACGCACAATCTTTATGATAAAGCAACGTTTCTGGTGGCCGGCTATGGAGAAACAGGTGGCAGAGTATGTGGCAGCCTGCACCGTTTGTGCCAGAAACAAGACCTCCAAACAAGCTCAGATGGGTCTGCTGCAGCCTCTTCCTGTTCCACATCGTCCATGGTCACACCTCTCCATGGACTTCGTCACTGGATTACCCGTTTCCGAGGGAAACACCACCGTCCTGACGGTGGTGGACAGATTCAGTAAGATGGCACATTTCATTGCATTACCCAAGCTCCCCTCTGCCAAAGAAATGGCAGAGGTCATGTTACGTGAAGTTTTCCGCATTCATGGTTTTCCCAGGGATATCGTATCGGACCGAGGCCCCCAGTTCATCTCAGGTTTTTGGAAGGAGTTCTGCCATCTCCTGGGTGCCACCGTCAGCTTGTCTTCGGGTTACCACCCGCAGTCCAATGGCCAATCAGAGCGGATCAACCAGGAGCTGGAGACCTGTTTGCGGTGTCTCGTTTCCCAGAACCAGGCATCGTGGAGCAAGCACCTGGTGTGGGTCGAGTATGCTCACAACACACTGCCCACCGCAGCTACTAGACTTACTCCTTTCCAGTGTGTTTATGGTTATCAGCCACCCTTGTTCCCTGCCAATGAAGGTGAGGTCACGGTCCCGTCGGCACACGCCATGGTCCGTCGGTGCCGCCGGATCTGGGCAGGTGCTCGTCGTGCTCTCCTGCGCAGTGCCAGCCAGATGAAGAAGGTGGTGGATCGGCATCGCAGACCTGCTCCATCCTATAGGCCTGGACAAAGCGTTTGGCTGGCTACCAAAGACTTACCCCTTCATGTCATGTCCAGAAAGCTAGCCCCAAGGTTCGTGGGTCCTTTCCAGGTGTCTAAGGTGATTAACCCAGTGTCTGTGCGCTTACGTCTACCCAGGTCGCTCAAAGTCCATCCTACGTTTCATGTGGGGAAGGTCAAGCCTGTAAGAGAGAGTCCTCTGGTGCCCGCCTCTAAGCCCCCACCGCCTCCCCGGATGGTTGATGGTGGTCCTGTCTACACTGTTAAGAAACTGCTTGGAGTCCGTAACCGTGGTCGAGGGAAACAATTCCTCGTGGACTGGGTTGGTTACGGTCCCGAAGAAAGACAATGGGTCCCTGCAAGCTTCATTGTAGATCGGAGTTTGATCACTGACTTTTATCAGGATCATCCAGGAGGGTCTGGGACTTCCGGAGCAGTCCCTAGAGGGGGGGGTACTGTGGTGTCTCGTCAATTGTGTTAGTCGTGTTTGTTTTATGTCTGTCACTTCATGTTTAGTCAGGTATGTAATTCCAAGTCTAGTAAGGTTTCTATGTAGAGTCACGTTTTCTTGTTACTTCATGTCTTGTCTGTCTATTTCATGTCATGTCTCGTTTTCCCATTTCCTGTTTTATTTTGTACTTACCTCTTGTCTTTCCTTTCAGGTCCTTTTAATTCCTCACTTTGGGTGATTTTCCGTCCTCGTCAGTGTCTGCCCCGCCCCTGATTGTTCCCACCTGGTCCCTATTCCCTCATGTATAAATAGTCCTTGTCTCCCTTTGTCTTGTGCCAGTTCGTCTTGTTTCAGTGTGCTTCCATGTCCAGAGACCCAGCGTTAAAACCAGAGAGAAGAGTTTTGTTTAAAATCGAGAAGTTTTGTTTTGTCCTCGCTTGAGTGATTTTTTGTTAAAACTTTGTTTTATTTTTTCATTAAAATCTGAGCCGTCGCATTTGAGTCCAGTATTTTTGTACCCTGTTTTAACACTTTCTGCCTTTAGCACGCCGCTTCCTGCTATAGAACAGAACATTGGCATTGGACGTAAACTGCGAGGTGTAGAATTGAACATGAACATGAACATGTACTTTATTTTTATTTTTGTGATACATACTGATTATCTTGATATTCTTTTTTTTGGCCCGTTATAATTTACCATTCTTTTTCAATCTCAATAGCTAAAATACATATTTTCCTCACATATCTATAATTGCAGGAACAGCGCGTGCACTGTGCGATGACACAAGCAGTAAGGGGGTGAAAAGTTAGGACGATTCTAAGGGCCCGTGACTGACAGGGGCCCCAAACTATTTTAGAACATTAAGAAAAAAAATGTTAAGTAACCCAATGTAATATCTTTTCCTGGGGCCCAACATCCCTGGCGGCGCCCCTGGACACAAGACACAGTGGTTTCTGTCAACCTTTTACATTAGCTGTGGAAATTGAATGTTAAATGCTAACTTACTCAGTGTTCTGCTATTATTGCTGCAAATACATGCTCAATTATATCCGAATTTCCGATGTGGATGTTATACAGAAGAAGTCAGTCTTGAACATTGAAAAATAATCAATGTCATATTCCTAAATTAATTTATTACAAACAAATATAAATCTCCGGATATTACAGTGCCTGGATGTTTTGTAGTGTAGTCCCGGATATAGACATCATAGTTTCACAGCTGTTTCTTTTTTAATTAACATTTTTTATGAGAGAAGAGATATTTTGAGAATCACGCGACTTGCACGTGCACTGTGTGCTTTTGACCGCTGTGCCAGAATCACATCAGCTCGCTCCGTCCCCGGGGGCACAGATTTTTGGCTCTGCCCAGTGGACAAATGTGATTATTCTGCTGCCTGAGCAGCTCTGTCACTGTGTGCGTGTTTGTATGACTAACATCACAATATGTACTATATATTGGCCTTCTGTACACATGTAAATCAGGCAGCAAGAGTTAATACATATTGTTGGTAGCTTCTACAAACGTGGTTTTAGAGATATTATTACAGCACTGTGGCTGATACAAGGTATTCAAGTGTTTACTTCTATGATAGATGTGAATAATGTGCAGACAAGCAAAGGTTTAGAGATAAAATAAAAATACAGTGCATCAGTAAACCTTGACACAAGCAGCCTGATTGATTTGTAATCTATCTTCCCAGAACTGTATATCAGTGCCGTGGTGATAATACACTGCTGGCTGCCAACATAATATTGTATTCATGGCGCCAATTCTGCAGCACCGGATGCTTTGCAATGCCAGACACATCCAATCAAGACATTGTTCCACAACTCTGCAGAGGTTACCAAGTAAGAGTACAGAGCAAAGGAGGCCCATTTGTAATGAGCTGAAGTTGAATGCAGAGCGGGTTAGAGGGAAACGAGATTGAGGAGGAGAGAAAGATGGTGCAGGATAGGAATAGATGAGCCTGTGAGAGCGGATTGCGTCAACGATAAGAGGTGGTCAAATCAATTCTGGGCGAAATGAGAAAGATTGATTTGGGAGTGAAACAAAGAAAATAATGACCAGGGCATGAATGAAGGAAGGGGTGGAGTGAGAAGGCCGTCAACATTGCAACAAAATCAGTGGACGTGTAAAACAAAAAGGAGCTTCTTAATACTTTTCCATCTTTCAGTTTTCCTTTGAATCTGATTTTATGATTTTTTTTCATCACTAATATGTGTTTTAATATCTGAAGCTTAGCCATAATTTCTTAATTCCTGAATACATTTTTCCACTCATCTGTTTTTACTTACAATTTACAACTGGTTATATGAATAAATTAAGAGGTCTACAGAAGAAACAGCGGCATTGTTCACTCGCCTCCTCCTGCTACCACGGCTGAACTGGCTGCTTCTTTTATTTGACAGTGTCCTTGTTTGATTTTTGATTTTCTTACCCGTAGGAACCTCGGCGAGGCAATTAAAGGAATCATTCTGAGGATCCCACATGGCTAAATAGTTAATCATAGGGAAATTATACATACATTTATTAAAAATGTATTATCTTGATTATAATAACTGCTGCTTTATTGATAATTGTGAAACTTGATCACATACATTTCTGTAAAACAAGCATTGATTTTAAACCTATGTTATGTTTTGGCACAAAGTGGCCACATGTGGCTACATTTTGACCTCAGCTGACATCCACACTGTGAGACACGAGTGCTTCTGTGGATCAGCTAAATGTATTATTGCAAACGTTAGTTCTGTGTGTCAGTGTGTCTGTCTGTCTCGTTGGCCCTTGCTCTCTTTCTCCCTCCCTCCTCCATTTACTCTCTTTTTACACCTCAGGCAAAAAGCGAGGTTGCTATCCTCATTAACCTCCCTGGCTCTCTCCAGCTCACCTCAGGCCAGCTCCACCTTACGCTGCGCTCATTACTGCTGAATCAAGCTGGGGAGACGGGGAAGTGAAGCTGGGAAGAGTAAAAAATGTCTGACACAAACACTCTGCTGGAAAGGAAGAATGGCATAATGGGTGTCAGAGATGGAAATGAAAAGAGCAGAGAGACAACAACTGCGTTCAAACCAAAATGAAAGAAAGGCAGAGATAGGGAGTGATTTGCTTTTAGTAAATGAAAAACGGACAAAAGAACCTGAGAGAGATGGACGACAGGGGCAGAGAATCCATTCGGAAACTCAGGAGTGGCTAAAATGATGTGTGAGCCAGTCATAAGCAGACATGTTCAAAGCTTACAGCCACGGCACTTGGCATGCTTATCCATGATAGATATCTACCTGCAGATACCAGTTATTCATCAATGCCACGTTTCTGCTGTGAGACTACCAATTCATGCTCGGAGCAAAGAGTGTCATGGCCTCCCCTATAAAGAGTCTGACTGGATTTAACCCAACCAAAGTGCTTTTCTTGTAGACCCTACTGCTGCTGCCGTATGGCTGAGTCAGAGTTCAATAATCCCTACAAACGTATCATTGATTAATGAGCCGCTGCGTTAAGTACAACAGCTCACAAAGTACTGTTGATGATAATGAAGCAGACTATTATTTCTCCCAACCATGCAGTGAAAAGTAATTTTTTTGCTGCATATTTGTTTCAAGATGTATAGGATATCTCTATGATTAATTGCCACAAGAATGCTCTTGAAGTACTATCATTAAGACATTTTTAATTAGAAAGGGGTGCTTTGCTGCGTGAGACACAGCACTTATTCCCAGACTCTGGGAAAACGACTGAGCTCAGCAGCAAAGGCCTCCTCGTGGCCAGAAGGCAACCAGCGGACGCTAACTAAGGCACTGATGTGACATGAAACAGGACCTATCTGACATCAGTCTACACCAGGGGTCTCCAACACGTCGATCGCGAGCTACCGGTAGCTCGCGGGCAGCTTTTCAGTAGCTCGCCGCTCGATTATCGATTATAGCGTAGGTTGCTTCTTGATTTTTCGGCCGCCGCTGGACAATAACGGTTTTTTATTTTAGAATTTTTTCTGTCACACGAATATCAAATTGGTCGGTGACGCAGAGATCAAGGAACAGACGTGACAGCGGCACAGCGACACCACACATGGAGCAGTCTGCTTTATCCAGCAACACCAGTCCAGAACCAACAGCGACACGGCCCGCTCTGAATCAGGCCGCGTCGCTGCGGCTCAGAGACACACAGGGAGGGATTTGTGTTTTTGAAAAACACTCGTTATCGTCATGTCAGGTTTTTGGTGGATTTAATCAAGTCTTGGATTGCAGAGTATGAATGTCCTCTTGCTATTTTCAGTTGATAACACTAAAGTTTGTGAAGGCAAGGGGAAAGCTTCCGCGATCACCGTCTCCTCCGTTCCTCCAAGCCCCGCCCCCTTCCTGAAAATAATGAGTGACAGGCTGACAGTGACCCGATAGAAACTTTATTATTCACTTAATCACTGATTGAGATATGATGAAGCTAACTTAGTCTCATACATTCATGGGATTCATGTAACAGTAAGACAGAGAATGTGAGTGTGCACCCACATGCCCTATTTTAGTTTTTATACTCCTGTTGTCTGCTGTGTTCAGACTCAAGTCATGTGTGTGATGCCACATTCAGGACATTCAGTGTACTTTTTTAACATAAGACCGTAGCTAGAAGCTGCAGCTCGACTGCAGAAGCATTATTTTTTTGTTTTTGAGGATGGAACAACTTCACACACAGATATATGGAGGCTAGACCTACAGTTGATTTATTATGGTTTAAAATGTCATGTCAAGACGAAGAAGAAGATGAAAAAGATGGCTGAACTGTTCAGTGTCAATCCTGTGGAGATGGAGATGGAGGTTATACATCTCCAAAATCATGCTCAGCTGAAGTCTCAGCAAAACTCACAACATTTCTGGAGCCTTGAAGACCCAGAAAACTATAAGAACATTCACCAAGCAGCACTGAACACGTCTGCTTTGGTTGGTTCTGTTCTACAGACCTTTGTGAAGCAGCTTTTTCTGACATGAATGAAATCTAAATACAGAACAAGGCTGACTGATGAACATGAAAATGACTCTATTAGAGTGAACCTAAGTGGCTACACTTCAGCATACACCTATGGTGGACTCCATGCAGCGCCAGTCCTCTCACTGACTGTAACAAAGAGTGAATGCACTTATTTGACCATAAGTGCCATAAGATGCTTGTCAGGTGGTGATTAAGGACATGTATGTGAATTCTCAGTGAAGTACTCACTTTGTGGGCCATAATAATATGTGAGACATTTTCGTTTTCTTGGACCTTGATGTGAAGTTAAGATTTGTGTTAAGCTTGAGGTATTGCAATTGCACACGTGTACAAAAGTATAGCTTAATTAAACTGATGAGCGCTATGTGAATAAATGTAAGCGATGTGATGCAAGTAGCTCTTGGCCACTTTCATTTTTTCAAAGTAGCTCTCAGATGAAGAAAGGTTGGAGACCCCTGGTCTACACTAATAAAGTAATTACACTGATGATATTTGGTGTCATTGTACTTCAATAGTCCATGTCAGTGACTTGCATCTAGAAAGTCAATGTTGCAGTGCAGTGATGGAAATTTGATGGAGTGGCGAATTAGAAAGGACGAAAAATGGCAGTTGCATTTTGAAAGCCATAAAACAGAGGGAGGGAGGGAGGCAGCAGACATGTTAAATTCCATCATCTATTACAGCTCGGCTCGTGGTTTTGATCTGGCTTCAAGGCCGCACTCTCTCCGTTCGCTCCGTTCGCTTCTAAAAAGGCGACTCGCCCGCTCTGTGCTTCATCATTCATTTACTATCCCTCATCCGTCGCCTTTGGGAAACACATCCATGTATATAAATATGCCTGCATGCCCACACACACTTACCCACACACCCATCCTTTGGTTAAAGTCATTAGCAGCCTTCGCCAAGATGGAGCACAACATTGACATTTGACCTTCAAAGTAAGAAACCTTCAGTTTTTCTATATATTTTTCTATATAGAACTATCCAGTTCTTCCATCTCCTGGCTGACTCTCCTTGGCGTTCAGATTCAGATGCAGTTCGTCCATTTCAAGGTACTTAACAACCGTGGCGTGTTGCTGCGGCAGAAATCATCAGTGAAAGCAATTGTGTGCTTAAAATGGATGAAACAACTTCAACTTGTGAGGCGCTAACAGCAAGGCGTGGAGTGGAAATTAGCCAAATAAATGGGTAATGCTTAATAAATCAATTTCCTTGAATTAGATGCGTGAGGTTTGTTTGGTTTTCTCTCAGTTTAGAAAGTTTACACAGGATAAAATAACATCTAAAGTACAACAAGTGGAGCTTTAATGTCAATCAACCTCAGTCATCTTCCACTGACCCACCGCTTCCTTCTCTTCCCTTCTCATCTTCATGTCGATCAAACTTCCTAACCTCCATCCCCCTACCGTTTTCCCACCATGCAGCTATCAATCTCCATCCATAATCCCCTACATGAATCATCCATCCAATTCTCCTCTCATTCCATCTATAGTCGTCCATTTATCCGGGGGCAGGGGAGCTCACATCACAATTTCCTTTCCAGATTCTCCCTTTTCTTTTCCCTGCTTGTTCCATAAATTCCTCTCCCTCCTCCTTTTTGTTTCCTTGCACCTCTTTGGATAACATCACTCGGAGAACAAGCCTTTTGAGAGCCAACGCTCTCATTCGCTCTCCCCCATCCCACTCTCCTTCAATCCCTCTCTGTGGGGTTCTCTGAGGGACAATGATTACAACCAAGTCACTTCCGCCCCTGCCATGCCAATTAATGCTTAAAGATGGAGCAAGGGGGACGAGGGGAAAAGTGTCCTTTCCTGCATCTCAATACATTACCATACTAAACAGGAGCCAGCACAACTGGTAGCTCTACAGCAGACACGTTCAGGGACAGGTTCACCCAGCTGGACGCACCCCAAGTGGTCAAGAGCTTCCCGCTCCTGAAACAAGCTCAAGAAGGTGTCCTTTTATGTTTGGCCATACCATCAAAGCGCCAACATCTGACATTATAGTACTGGTCTTCTTTATTCTCTGTTAATTTGGTGTGAAATCACTGTCATTTCAGCGCGGGTGCCCAAGGTGTCTCAGTGACTCTGACTGTGTGTTATAGGTAGGCTCAAGCATATACTTATTGAATATAAGCTGATACAGTAAAAACGTCTGCAGACATATGCTACAATGTATTTGCTGCACAGTGTGGTTAGGTTACAATCAATCAAACTAACCTCACCGTTCCACCCCCTGATGAGTAATGATGCACTCTGTGGCATCGCGGCCAGTTAATCACACTCTAGGATGCATCATGACCCCATCATGCCTCCAGCAACCCTGATTACAGTGGTTCTTACATTTCACCTCATACTTAAGGAAACCGAAGGGATTGACGATTCTATTTGTGCTACAACTGCACCATGACAGCGAGGCAAAGCTTGTTATCTCAGTACAAGACAAACGACACGAAAATGGTCACTCACATGGTGGTCATAAAAAAAACAGAGACGATGAGATCGTAACATTTTTGCAGAAATGATTGGGATTATTAAGTCAAACGTGAATTACCATAACTGGTTGCGGCAGCTATGAGAATCTTCACTTCGAAAAAATGCAGAGACTGAAGGTAAAAACAGAAGTTCGACAAAAGGTCACAGCTCTAAGATAACGGCTCTAATTAGTGTTGCTGTCCAAGAACATGAGGTCTTCCTCTTAAGCACAAAGTATTGAGCTCATCTGTGAGGTCTGGAAGAAGCTCTGGAAAATACACTCTTTCTCTGCTTATTTTAAAGCATATTTTCTTTTACCAGAACATACTGTACCTTAAAAGATGTCCTGTTCATTGCATGACTTCCTCTTTAATCATTTCCCTTTGAACTGTGCCTCGTGTGTTTCACATTACTTTCCCTTCAGCTTACATTTGAATTGCACATAAACATTTCTTACATTAAACATGGACTTCTATTACTGTCTCCTCCACTTTACTTACTTTTTCTTTCTATATTCCACCAATATGGTTTATATTGAAGTGAGTGCCCACTGTCAGTCTCTGTAAGTCTTCTTGGTTTGCCCTCAAGTCCAGCTGAATGCTTGTATTACTTTTACACATTGATGCAATATTAATACAGCTGTTCATTTTGTATTCTCTGCAGTGTTGCCGCACACATATTAAACACTGAGATAATAATGCGATACAATAAATCAATGACACATTAAAAACATTTCATCAGACTTAATAGCCAAGATAACTCTAACCTGAGCGGCCAGAAGATAAGATAAAGAGATAATAATGGGCTTGTGTCCATTTCGGTTTATTAAAACCATCTACTCATAAAAGAAAACCTATTAAATGCATAATCATTCATTTTAGTTGCTCCAATATTATGGAAAAATGCCACCCACTTTTAAAAAAGTATTTGTGTCACCAAATTGGGGCAGAATATGTTAGAGTTTAGAGGTTAGCAGAGGACAAAATGAAATGCTTTTAAAGATATTAAATTATGAGTTTTGTGCTGCTTTATTTGTACATGCTATTATAACTAATTGGCAATTTCTATCAACCCCTGTTTTTCTTTCGTATGTACCCTGCGTCACCTAAAACCCTATGAACTGAATACACAGATTACTTGTCCTGTCAAAAAATCAAATAGTATTGTTTCTTTGTCTTTTTTAGACCACAAAGAAACAGATTAATTTAGATAACACCTAAGCACCTATGCAAGAGGTTTAAAAGCATCATATTCTTTGGACTCATGTTTGTTCAACCGTGCGCAGGAACTAACGCTTCTTCGGGGTATACACAGGAAAACAACTGTACTTTCTATATAACAAACAATCAGTATGTGCCAGTTGTGTATCTACAGAAAGTGTTATTTTGTTCTTTGCGTTTGTTTTAAATGCCAAATGAATCACTATTTCTGTATGCTGATGCACGTCAGTCTTTCCAAAAATGAAACACATATTGCTCCTCTGTCTCCTTCTGAGCCTGCTCACGGTGCTCAGGATGTCACACAGTGTGATGGGAGCAGGCGAGGTCTGAGGGTAATTGGCTTTGTCAAATCTGAGTCAAAATGCAAATTTGTGTCAACATTTTCGCAGGTGTTTGTACTTTTATTAAATAACTTGAAACAACTGAGTACAAACAAACTGCAACTTGTGACAGGTCTATAAATAGTATCCGTGAGTTGACGGAAGGAAAGTTGAATTCCTGATTGCAATCATGAATATCATTAATGAAGCTACGCACTGGCATATACATTATCTGTTGTTTGGATCACAGTTTTTAATGTCACAATGTTTCTATGCTAATGTGGAAGCTGTATAATAATTGCCCCGGGGCTTTCCGAGAAAATCCTGTATGTCCAAAGGAAGACGAGGAGGAGGACATGCCGATTAGAGGAACAGTATAGCATGCTATGCAGGACGTAATTGTTTTTTACAAACGGTGTACAAGCCATGTTGAATTGAGTTTTCCTTCAGGCCTTAAACTAGACCTATTCTCTTCATTCAATTAATTATATTGTTCTATTGTTGTTCCTGTTAGCTGCTGCTGATATAAAAACTGGGATTGTATCTATCCATCTTTCCATCCTCTATCCATCTGCCGTACAGTATCCATAATTCACAAATCTTTAGTTTTGTAACCAAATCAGATATTTACATTAGAAAATAACGACCTATATGGCATTGGTTAATATCACGAACATCTCCTGATTTAATTGCTCTGACTCAAATCAAATTAATGGTAGATATTAAGTATTTACAAACAAACCATACACTGTAAGTATCTAATGCTGGGCTTTGATTTGCTGACTCATTAATCAGTCCTGGTTTTCCAGTGCATGCCCGTTCATCTTTCTCCATCTTTCATCTGAGGCAGATCTGCAGTCAATTAATCCCCAACGGTATTTATATGAATGTCAAAACACTATACATCAGCAAATAGGCTTTCTTCCTTATGCCCTCAGCAGTAATAAAGCATGAATTGGTTATTTGGGGAATCATGAAACATCTCTATGAGTCAAAGATGGAATAATACATCAGCTTATGGAAATAATTATCGCAGACATACAGCCCATTTTGCAAGGAGTAGACCCAATGGATGCATGTGCTCTATGTTCCTGAACGAGGAGGTTTGCTGGCATGATGCAAATAGGGTTTGCTGGGAGTTTCTCAGCTTCCTGTCATCTGTGTCTGACTGGCTTCTAGTTTCATGTATGGTGATTTTCTCACCATGAGCCTTTAAAAAAGAATTAGATCCATCTAAAAGCAACAGCTTTTCACACTTCTTTCTGGCTACCAGATGCAGCGTAGTGAAAGAGTGACATGTTTACAAATGGCCTATTACAACTTATCCATACATATAAAGTGTCTTCCTATGGTTTTATGTTACCTGCATTTAGGACTTTATGCATTGGTGTTGTAATCTGTTGACACTCTATCCAGTTTACCCACAACTTCTATGCATGTGGGCAATGTTCTCACTGTCTTTACAGGCCTCTCTGGTCTGACAGTATTCCTTTTAGGTAATTGAATAACCTGCTTATCAGCAACACAGCCTGTCATTCTCCCTCATTCTGTTTCATTTATCTCCAAAACCCGAGCACCGGAGCCCATATGGCTCCACCTGAACCTCTCTCCCCCCCTGCACCCCCACCTCTGTCCCTTAGTTATTATGCCCGCCTGTCCCCCTGTGGAGTGTTTTCTCTGAGTACTGCAGCAACACCGAACTGGCTATAAATCACATTTAATTATTACCGCGCCGTGCTTCGCCTCGCGCTCTGCCCGCCCATCGCGCGCCTCCGATTGGCCGCTGAGGCTCCTTGGCCAGCCTCCCCAAACGGGACATCGGTGCAATCGTACATCCCGCCTCCTTCCTTGGGGCCGGTGATTGGGAGAAAGGGGCTATCCTTGAACTGTCAATCATGCTCTTTCTTGTGCGCCTTGCATTCACTGCTGCTCCCTGCGACGCGCTGAGTGCGGAGCGACGAGACGCGCTGCATACCAACAGAGACACACGGGAGCAGGCTAATTAAGCTCAAGTGGAGACTTGCGACTGGTCAGGACGCACAGACCCCATCCTGTTCTCTGACAAAAACATATTCCTGTCAATTCATTGGACACTTTACATGTCACATTTTCTTCCCATGCATTTTCTCAAACATCTTTCTCCAAGGCACTGAGAGCCAAACTAAGTGTGTGGGATATTTGTTTTTCTCCCCTGCTTTGGTCATTTCTGGTTGTCAGAGTCTATACAGGAGAAGACAAACAGCTCTCTTCGCATCTATCTCTGACGCGGGTCATCAGAAGGAAAAAGTCAAGTGGATAAGACCGGTGTTTTCGTCCAGTCACGTGTAGAAGCGTTGGACTATTGCAATAGACATTCATTACTGGGTCGTTTTTTTACACCGATTTCCCCGCAACGGCAACATAAAGGAGGAATACCAAGGCATTTGGCTGCAAAAACAAGCAGAAAATCAATCAGAATTCCATCATGGGCTGCCCCCTCTTGCGGAACGCGTTTGCTGGCTTGATCCTAGTGCTGCTGTCGAAAGGTAAGTTCTTACGAGCTACTTTAGCGATGTGCTCACGTTTCTGTGTTGATGCGCCTCTACGCATGTATCTTCGCCTTTCATTTTCGGAAAACGGTTGTGGAGGTGAATACTAATGATGCTGAAGGGGGGGGGGTTCTACCTGCCCGTGAATCACGCGTGTCTGCTGTACCACTGCGCTTCAGTTTTCCATTTGTTCACGCAGAGATAGACAGAAATGTAGAGAAAGAGATGTTGTGTGTGTGTATGCGTGTGCGTGCATGCGTCTGTGTGTGCGCGAGAGCGAGCGCACAGCACCAGGTTAATCTCCAAGCCAACCTCGTGGATTCAGTGTAAGCAACGAGTGATGCATGTTAAGATGTTTACTATGAAAAAATAGACTCCCACCCCCCAGTCCTCAGTGAACATTCCTTTACGTGACTTGAATGGGGCTGCTTTCCCACGTACAGGACGCACCACTAGTGCAAAGAGGGGGGGGGGGGGGGGGGATGTTGGTGGTGGGCTTAATGTAAGTATGGATAGAAGCAATGCAGAGAGACTCAGGAGGGAAAGACAGTGTGTTGTTCTCTCTCTTCAAAACAGAGAGAGATAAATGGAATATATGGATAGTTGTGGGAGTTTATGGGGAGGGGGGGTCAAACATGCACTGGGTAGTGATGTCTGATTTTTTCTCTTTTATCGCTGCATCTCTGCAAACATCTCCCCTACAGCACAGCAAAGGAGTTAAACGCTATTCATTGATCTTCTCTTTTACAACAACTAGATAACTTGCTCCACAGAAGCTGTCCTTTTAAACTGCTTCATTATGTATGACATAAACAGAGTTGTGTTGTTGTTGTCTCCAGGGATTACTCACCAGGGAATACTTAAAACCCACCTGCATTATTTTGTTCATCATTTCCTGCTCTAATTTCCTCACCATGCTTTGGGATGTCCCACCATATTAGTTGTGCACGCCATTCTCATCATGTTTTCTAATTTCCTTTTGCCTATCTAGCATAAACACATAGGCTACACAAATACACACACCTGGCTCAATTAGACCTGCCTTCATCCTGTGGGAAATCAGTATATAAATAAAGTACTCCTGCCGTTAATAACAATAATTGATGTGTCAGTGCAATAAGATGTGAGGTTAACAACGTGCAGATGCAGACGGTTTGTGGCCTCCTGCTCCTGAGCTCCTTGTGGGCAGGGGAGCCCAGGTGGTCACGGTTGGTCACGGGCAGCCCTGCAGGACACACACACACACACACACACACACACACACACACACACACACACACACACACACACACACACACACACACACACACACACACACACACACACACACACACACACACACACACACACACACACACACACACACACACACACACACACACACACGATGTCTCCAGCAGTGCACAAACCAACCCTACAACCACACTGAGTCTCATTTCAGCTTTCAGCCCTCTGCATTTGTAACCTGTGGGTTTTTGCAATGTGAAGGTGTGCCTAATCATTAAGCAGCAGTTGAGCAATGATTGGTTATTGATGTGAGTTGTGCACATTGCAGCACATGTGAATCAAATTGGAGTGGGATCCCTCCTGCTGTAAGTCCACAACACGTCCGTCTTTTAAGTAGAAAGCATGCGTTATAAAGGAAGTACATGACTGTTAAAAGGGCACTGTCCACTGCTTGATAAATCATGCAGCAGGGAAATTATCCTTTGTATCTGTGCCTCTAAGAGTCAGGCCAGTGTGGTAAGTGGTTGCTTTAAGGCTCTACCACCATTGTGAAGAAAATGGTGTGTGTTATTCATGCTCGGTAAATGACAAAAACACAAAATCCCATTATTTTATCCCCTGAACATGTTTTTCCCTCTTGACAGTGATAATCACGCAACTTCACATTATGCACAACAAATAATTATTAAGAGGGTGCCCAATTGTATCTCTCATACCCTCCAGGAACACAAATAAAAATGTCTTTCAGACCTGCACACTCACAACCAGGTTGAAAAAGGGATTTTTCTTTTGCTGCCAAACAGAATTAGGCTATTCAAGGTTTCCTGCTGGCTTGGTGTGCGAGTGTCCAAACCAGTTCATGAGATACTGTCACGCTTTTCCCCTCCACAGTTATTCTCCTTTTTCTTTCTCTTACATTTTCCAGGAAACTCTAAAATACAGCAGAATATCTGTGCATTTCCGGCACAGAAGCTGTCTGTAATTTATCAAAACCTTCTTTACCTATGAGACGAGACACCGTGAGGCTGATTAAACATTAAGACTGGGAGACACACACCTCCACACGAAATTAAACAATTTACCCTCTGCTCAAAGGAGTTCTGTTATGACAGAAACCTGCATGATTGGATAATAAGAATAATGCTGTCATTGATTCGGTGAGAAGTGAAGATGACAAGAGAAATTGCTTCTGCTAACAGGGCTACATAGGTCACAGCAGAGGACGTTTAAGGTTGTATATCAAAGGATACTATATCAACACTACATTTAGATATTAAAGAAACTGATTTCTGCCTTACAGATATCCATTCACGGCATATTCCCGAAAAAAGCAACTGTGTAAAGTACATGTATGTCACTCATGTTCAAACAGTCTAACAGATGGGTCTCACCAACATGCGCTGCTGTGATGGAGGTTCTTCTAAGAGGAAGTGTACAAGGCAGGGACACAGGTGAAAACAGGTGGGGTCATATTGTAGCCTGCCATCCTTCTTGTTTGAGCGACATATGGGGGCCAAGTGGGGTCAATGCACATTGCACATGTTAGCACGTAGCCACTCTCTTTCGTCCCTACCCCCTCACACACACAGATACACACACACTCGGCTGGATCACCAGTCTTGGCTTGGAGATGAAGAGACGGGAGATGCCAGTATCAACAGATGCCTTGCGCTCCTATTCTGGTGGGGACTCTGCTTTTTCTCCCTCCCTTTGAAATCCATGGTTTCTGTGTGCTGTTGTTTCCCATGTTTGGCTTACAAATGCTGTGCCATTTTGGCAGGTTGAATTTATCTGCAAGTGTTGGAGTGAGAGGGCCTGGATTTTGCCTCAAGAGCCTGAGGGACAAGGGTTGGAGGTTTATCCAGTCTGGAGTGGGTCTGCGGTCTGAATGTTTCTCCCTTGGGTTTCACTTTTTCTCTTGCTGCTCTGTGGTGGCCTGTGCTGCTGCGCATTTGAGACTGTCCTCTGAATCTATGTCTTCTGCACATCCAAGATAGCACTATAAGAAAAGCTAGCTGTGTTTTGAACTAGGACTGCAAAGTCAGGTGCTGATGGAAAATAAGTGGTGTTGTATGGAAACATTATCAAAGCGCTGGCTGAATAAAACATACTGAAGAAGAGTTCTGAGATTAATGTTATTTCCTATATTTCCAGTGTGGTTGGGTATAGTGAAGCAGGGACATTATGTTATGGTGAATGGCATTAGAGTGAGAACAATCTTGACGTTTTCTATTATAAAAGTAGTAGAAAAATGTAGTTCTTGAAAGTCAAAAACAACCTACTTAGTAAATCACTTCAATTAACTGATTTAAAAAACTAAGATGTCATACAGAACCAACACTGACATTATTCTCATTGAATTTCAGGATCCTGCAAACAAAAAACAGTCCCTTTCAGTCTTTATTTCCCAGCAGTTGGCTTGCAGCATGGATAACAGACACACCAGAGCAGACTTATCCATCAGTAAAATGGATTAAAAAGAGGACATTTGATTTACAAAGAGTAACACAATAAAAATACATTGCTGGAAGTAAAGATACATTAGTTAACAAAACAATAAGAAAACTGTACAATACAAAGTTTGCAAAATAATAATAAAAAAAAAAGTTCAATCTATGGCACCTGGCTCTGAGTAATCTATATCTCCATCCTGAAGGTATGAGTAAACTATTAATGTAAGGGCTGGCAGATATCAGTGGCAACACTACAAGACCCAAACAGATGGAATGTTGAGTTTAATTCATTAGTGCCCTCATACCGTGGGTTTTGCAGCATTTCCAATTACAGGTTAGACAGAGATGAATAACCCCTGAGCTGGTGACCCCTTGACCTCCCAGACTGAAGCTGAACTCTGCAGCTATAGAGTTAGCAGTATCTGGCCAGACCGGGCACTGAGAGGTCACAGGTTCAAATCCTTCGAGGATGGTTAGCCGACGCAGGCACGCCACCACCTCGCTGCCCTTGAGATTACACCTGTCAGTTTTGATAAACACTTCAGCTGGGCCTTTCATATTGGTTTGGGGTGTTGGCAATTACACATAGTGTCGTGCCATAAATAATGATTACAGTATGGCTTGTTTGCAATTATAATTACAGTTATAATATATGGAGTTCAGTGTAATGGAAAGGCACTGGGACAGCTCTCAGCTCGGGACAGGTAGTTACTGTGTTTAATTGCTGTAGTAATTTGCTTTGTTACATCCTCCCCTCATCGTCCCCTCATCGTCCCCTCATCGTCCCCATGTCCCAGAGACATGCGTTGGCTGCGTGTTCTCACTGTAACAAATGTTACATTTAGTGCAGAGGGTGGATCATTCAAGAGGGAGCAGAGTGGCTGTAGAAGCAGATATGAGTGGTAACTCGTGTCTCACATCAACCATCGCCCACGTAGGCACACACACACACACACACACACACACACACACACACACACACACACACACACACACACACACACATAAATAAACGTATGCATGCATACACTTTACAATAGCTCCTGTACATTGGCCACTTGGAAGATAAATTTCAACAATTCCCCCTATAAAGGTGCGAGTGGTAAATCAAAGGAAAGCCAATGGAGGGAGACAATTGGACGTATTTATATATACACACACATCAGCATGGATATTAATAACTCTTATTGATCTCTTTTCAATAGCGTTCATATAGAGAAAATCAAATTGAGTCTCAGCAAGCTGCACATCTCCTCCCTTTGGTTCTCTAGGTTTCAGTCCACACTGCAGATTGAGCTCTCTGTGGGGAGAAACAGATGTGTTCTTGTTTGGTTGACGACGTGCAGATGTTTAAGAGAATGAATGCTGTTAGAGGGGGAGAGAATGTTGTGTGCTTTTTTTCTCTCTCTATTCCTCTTCCTTCTAGTCTTTTTGTGTGCCAGGGAGTTAGCATCATTGGAAACACAATTCAGATTAGTGCAGGCGGTTCGTCCTAGGGGAGCCGGGAGGGACGAGGGTCCTGCTTCTCTCCCTGTCCTCATTACCAAAAGACAAGAAGCTCGCCGGCAAATCAATGGAAAAGGCTTGAGCACTAATGCAGGCCATGCCTGGTGATGGACCTTAGCTTTTGTGTGGGTTTTTTGTGCCTCAGTGTGTGTAGTGTTTATGTGTCTGATCCTTCCCTTGTGTGCATGTGTGTGTGTGGAAGTTTAATCATGTGCTACAGCAGAAGGCTGGAGAAAAACATTAGTTTCAAACGACTGCTGAATGGCTCGCTGTTAGAGTAACCTCAAAACTCCCGGTTAACTGCGCTGATATTTACCACGGGGACATCCGATAGCATGGAAGCCCTTTAATTACGCAGTGATAACGTCAGATCCATCAGAGAATCCATTTAGTCCAGTACTAACCCTGTTACTGTTGTAATTATAATTGCTCAGGGCATTGTTGCCATGACTACTACTTCAATAGCCTGCAGTTGTGTACAACTTCCTTAACGCTGTGAAAAAAAAGAGCAGCACCTCGGTGTTTCCTATCAACAAACCCTGAAGCCGGTACCGACATCAAAATATAGCAAACAATCCACCTGTCTCACGGCTCAATCTGCGCCACATCTGTTCTAGCTGTAGCTGATGCTGTTGTTCTCACATATGCCTTCACATTTTCCTCGCGTCTCTTCTTTTGTTTACACAGGTAAAACTCCTGGGCGCAACAAATGATGAATAATGGTTTTGTGTTGTGAATGTTCAGCCCCTCCAACGCCTCTGACATGTAAAGGTGCCGGAGATGTTGCTGGGTCTGTTCAGAAGGGGAAAGCAGGGCAAGAAGGGAGAGAGGGAAATAAATAAAACTGGAAAACAGATCAATAAATATTTTAGCAGCTGCTCCCTTCACAGACTTCTCCTGAAGCCATAAGGGGTGGAGAGAGATAGAGGGATGGATAAAGTGCAGGAAAAGGAGAAAGAGAACAGGGGTAATTGTGTTCCAGACTCTCATTCACAGTGGGCGAGAAAGATGAGGCTGAAAGAGAGAGGCAGAGAATGGGGATAATTGTGTCCCGGACTTTAATAAACAGAGAGCGAAGGCATGAGTGAGGGGTGGAGAAGCGACACAGGGTGTGCTAACGAGCCCCACATACCAGCATTGTCTCCTATGGGAACAAAAAAAAGGCATATGAGAGGCCGGGTCCTTGGAGTTTGGCACTATATAATAGCGACTCTAAGAATCTCTCCCTCTCTTCCTGACTCTCACATCATTTGAATTCCTGTCAGGAGTTAGCGACCAGCCGTGTGGGTGTGTGGTTTGTGCAGCGCACAGTTCTCAATGATAATGAACTGGTCAGCAGCTCAGACTTGTTGCTGCTGTCAATGCCACCTTGCGTCAATCTTTAGCTTACATGTTCTCACATTGCTGTGAAATGTGCACACACAAGTCATTACATGCTGTGTGCATGGTGGGGTATATATGTTTAATGAAGGGAGTGAAAAGCAGTGGGGGGGGGAAGACAGAGAGAGCTTATGAGGGTGGACAGGCTGGAGAGATTGAGGAGTTATGAAAAAATGATTGAAGGAGGGCTGCTGGGAGGAAGCGAGGGAAGAGACAGATGGCGTGAGGGAGGAAGGGGAGGGGGGATTCAAAGACCCGCAACAGGCAGTGATCGAGATGGATTGATTCTGCATGCAGATGATTAGTTGGAATAAAAAACATGGCAGGTTTATCTTGCCAATGAAAACTGTGATTCGGTGATATTGTTGTGAGTGGGAGTTTTCAAGTTGTTTCGGGTCACTTGTTGCGTTAAGAAGCTGGTGCTAATGTGATACGCCACTGGTTAGGGAGTCATTTCAGCGAGGCAGCACACCTCTAATAAGACGCTCATGCTGTGGGCCCACATCATAATGAGTGGTTTGGAGCTTGTCAGGAATCCACTGGTTATGTCAAATATTATATTTAGGCTCTCTTTCAATTGTCAGCACACATAGCAATCAAATACTAACATTACATGTTTCTGTTGTGATTTGGAAAGCTACATAATTAGATAAACAAACCAAAGCCGATGCCCAGAAGTAGTCATTGCTTGGCGAAGTCGGGGCCTACTCTTTTAGCTTATGCTGCGATTAAAAAGGTATGCTACAAAATTCTCCTGTCATTTAATCCCAACACATTGCTCCAGCTGGAAAGTTGCCGGTGGGATTTTCTTATAAGAAAATGTCCATGTTAGCACGAAATGCTGACAGTAAGACTCAGTTAAGCAGAATTTCACCAAGGATTTGGCTGTGACAGCACGTAAATGGACTTACAGGAAATGTTCCACTGTGGCTTTGATTCTTTTCCTTTGGGTATCAGGTGTTTAAAATGGCTGCACGCTTTATAAAGTAAGAGATCACAGGAATGGTTTTTGGTACAAAACATATTTATGATATTGTGAGGCTGTTGTGATAATTGGTTGTTAGGTGAGATTTCATCAAACATTTGTGCTGCAATAGGCGATTAATTGGGTTTGGGAAAAGACGCTTCTGTGTTATTGTGTTAGCGCTAAAAGCCAGGGCTTTTCTTCCCAGATATTTTGTAATGCAGTGAGTGGAATGCCATTAGTGCTTGGACCTGCATGTGTGCAGTTGTGAGCACAGAATTCGGCTTGCAACGTTATATAAAAACATTTCAAGGGTATGGTGTGCTTTTACAATTTGTTTCAATCACGTTGCATCCCTTTATCCATTGAGTGATGTAGATGAATAATGCTAATATAATTATTGGGGTGAATTTCATCTTAAAAAATATTTTTATTTAGTGTATTCAAGGCTGTGGTTTGCTTTAAAAACACATTTCACAGTTCCTTTTTTCTTTCCTCTTGTGTTAGAGCAGCACCAGAAATTGAAGCAATTTGGCCAAATTTGATTAATTAATATGCATTATATCATTCCAGAGATAAAAGTCAAATGTACAATTACATTTCCCCATCATTCTGTCCTTGTTGAGTTGCTGTTCTCGCCTTCCTGCAGCAGTCATTCCAGTAATAGACCGTATGTAAATGACTCGGTACAAAAAGTGATCTGGGTTAATGGTATTCTTTAAAGCACTGATCAAAAATAGTACTCCACCGGTTGTGCCATAAAACAACGCACTTTTTAGAAAACCTCTCTTTAGAAATGACTTTGTGAAATCATTTTGTCACAGCAGCAAAACATCAGTCTCTCTCCACGTCAGCGGGTACTGACTGTATCGATGTGACCTTTATCTGGCCAGCAGACCTCCAGTTCCATTAAGAAATAATGAAGGTGTCAGAAAAGGGCAATTAGATGCTTAATGTTGGGCAACAGTACTCTAATACAACTATTGCTGACAAGTCAATATCTATACCTGACAACAATGGCTGCACTTTGAGACATATGGGAATTGTTGACATTAAATAAATGAATTTGTTGATTTATCACCCGCTGAAATTGTTTTACAACCTATGCTGCGATCGACTAGAAAATACAGTGAGGGAGATGCATTTAAACAGTACTATAAATAACAAAACTAGGCATATACATGAGATATGATGCGATGAGAGGCCACCAATACAAAGTAAATTATAAGGTCCACAATAAAAAATGAAAATAGTTTGAGCAAAACAACAAAATATAATCTGGCTGATGTCAGAGCAAACACCACAGTATTAAAGATTAAAATCAGATATTAACTGCAGCATTGAAGATAAATTACCCAATTCATCACTTGTTTTTAAGCCTCATGTTGACTTATTTATCAAACCTGCAGTTACCTTTGTTTGTTATTCGGGGTCTGACGGCTGTAATCAGAATTGATCTGTGTGCTGCAGGGAGGCCGCTAAATCAGACATGACAAATGCAGGGCAGACAGTGCAGGTGTTTTCTCAATCAGCCCGGCGCGATTGATCCTCTCTTGAATCCATCATGATCAAGTCTTATTGACATTCAGGTTCTATTAAGTTCCATTTTTTGACGGGGGATAGAAAAGAGAGATAGCAGCCGATCGATTACAGTGTGCAAAAAAGTTTGAGCAAAGAACTGCATTTCAATTCCGCCCTACAGAGGATTTAAAAATCCAAAAATGTTGAAATGTTTCTGCTGGCTGGCGTGATTGATTTTCCTTTAATTACATTTTTTACTGGACTGTTTTTGTGTGGTAAGTTAATGTGAAGCGTTATGATGCTAAGGTAAGACTAGCCTTCAGGTTTAATACCTTCAAGCACTTAGAGCAAGGACATTACATGTGTAATGAATAGCACTTGATTAAAGGATGTTACTGTATGCCTCTTACATTTTCAAAGTGCTGAATATAATGCACCTGAGAAAATGTGTTTATTATCATCTTCTGAATAAGAAACTAAATAGCGAATGTGTCTTTTAATACTGGTTTTCTTCTCTCTACATTACAGCAAGGTCTGTATCCTTACGTATATAGAAGTCCCTTGATCGCATTTGGACAGTGCCGTTTGATGTTAGGTAATAATTCGATTTCTTAAAGCAGGGACTTGAAGTGGACTGTCAGGGCTGAACGCAAAGAAGACGCACCACAAGTTGTCAAGCCATACAGTATAGTGCAAAAGTCTTTGAAATACGTGCCTTGGAAACTGCAATATTTCAATTCAGAGGACAGTAATTACTCAGTCAAACATAGAAGTGGATATAATTGCATTAGAGTAGAGCCACATTTATCATAATGTAAAACCCAGCCAGTTTGTGTCGTATAAATGATGCTTTGGTGCTCAGCCCCGGGGACCCCCTGGCCATCTGACTGTGCCCACTCACCCGTTACTACCACTTCCTGCTTTCAGCTCACACTTAAAGACACAAGCGCTCAACCTAAGGCCATCTGTTTTCTTTTTCTGGGATAACTTCAAGCCAGTAGGGACATGGACATATGTAATACAATTAAAATCAGACTTGTCAGCGGTCTGGGTATGGCCTTATTAACTAGGGAACACCACATCTTCACCACTAATAAGTAATTAAAGATCTTCCCCCAGTCCGCTGAGCTGCCCGCTGTAACATTCTCCCTCTGGAAGATAATTGCAATGATATGGATAACTTGAATCATGCCAGTGTATCATGTATATAGTATATCACAGCAGGTGTTGGTGAATAAAATACATGAGGCTCAAATCACTCTAGGGCAGGGCAATCTAGCTGTTTCAAAACCTACAATTATTTTTGCAATATTTCTTCCCATATCTATATGTAGGACTTAATGTGGCACATTTATGTCATTATTGTTTTATTTTCAAAAAACACATTTGTAAAATCAGAACATATGAACAATTTCTCATGGTCCAATTCCATCCAAAGGTTGGCATGCAGTAACTTGAATTATTTCCAAGTCTTACGTCACTCGCATACAAAAACAGCAGAGACTGTCCTTTAAAGAAAACACAGGAATTAGCTTTACAAATTAAAAGTTTTATTTGAAGGTGATTTCTTAGATGTCTCCTTTTTATGTCATACATTTTGTTAACAACTAGTAAAATGTATATTTCCATGGATTCTTTGTAAGCATATGATTGCAAGAATGGCATCTCGTTCTGGGTTATGATTATTTTTCCAACATGATTATACCACTTGAGGGCTGCTAGCGTGGCACAGAAGAAAAAGTCATGCCAACCATTTCAAAGACACAGGTACAGTACGATCCCTTGTTGCTGTGATTCAGGCTTGGCACTCCTTCGAACAGATTGTATTATTGCTGATAGGAAGCCAGTGAAGGATGCACATGAGTTGGAGACCACACATTGTCGACACCTTCTATATAGACAAGATAGCAGTGACTATAATATTATAAAATATTATTTATGCAGTTTTTGAAAATGGCAAATTACCCTTGATCTATGGTTATCATAGATCACGGGTAATTTGCCATTTTCAAAAACAGCATAAATAATATTTTACAAGTGTATATTATTTCAAAGGGAGACATGGGGAACAAACTTCAGAGGTTAGTGTGCCTTTGAACAGACTCTGGAGAATTGATGAATCCTGTTTGAGGGAAGTTGAGCATCTGTAATGGCAGGTAAGGAAGTGAAGGTTACAAATTCTGCATTAGGAGGAAATTGGCGATGCTGGAAAGGGTAAGGCCACTCTTGGCATGGACTGTACTTTGCACAAAGGATGGATGAGTCAGATAGAGTTGGTTTACTTGGAAGCACAACATAAAGAGGGATGTGTGTGGCTGTGGTTGGTTGTTTTATTTATTAGCTCTGCCAGGTTGGTCGCAACATTCATTTCATGCCTGTGTTACTCCACCTGCGTCTTCGGCTGGTGCATGATGATATTAAACAGGTTTAACACTTGCTTTCCCTCAACCTGCAGAAAAAAAATTAATAAAGCGTGTGCATTAATTGTAATTACAAGTTATTAATGCTATGTTTAATATGTTGGCTTTAAGCTTTTGATCTTTTGCACAATCTTGCCTTTTGATCTAACAGTCTCTTTTCAGATGCTCTGGGTTATATCTTTGAATACAGATGTGCTCAGATATAAACACAAAAACCTGATTTTTAACAACTAAAAGGTGACAAACAAACATTCACAGCATTCACTAATATTAGCTAACATCATGTTCCCTGCCGTGTTAGCTTTATTTCTCACCAGCGTTCTTTGAAGTTACTCATCCTAATGTCAATCACCTCTGAGTCACTGATTGACTGAAGGACAAGGTGTTCAAATGAAAACTAATATATGTTATGACTAAGTATTGAATGTGACAGCCTCCGCTTCCAAAATAAGACACAAAAAACATCTCAGTGTTTGATTAAGAGTCAGACATGTCACATGCTCATAAAATGAAAATGACTAGCGACAACACAAACTGAGGCTGCGGCCACACGAGGACGAAAACGGCTAAACGCATAGGATTAACGCAAACGCAATCGCAAACAAGCTTCCGTCCACACGCAATAGTTATCCGGATAGTGTCTGTCCACACGAGACCGCTCCGTTTAGCTCCAACCGCTGGAGAAGCTGCAGTACATATGCAGGAGCCTGTACGTGGCGCTGTAACTTCCTCCACAAAAGCAGCGAAGAAGAAGGTTGTCATGGTTGCCCTTCTGTTTATTCTCCGCGGTGGGGGCAGAGGGAACCGGGCAGAGTTTTTCGCCAGTCAGCGTGTATTAAAGTTTAAATCTTCCGGACAAAATTATAAAAGTGCCGGTCAAAGGTCTTCTTTGTTATTTATTGAGCTTTAAAACAAATGAATAACGACTCTATATTATATAATAATAAAATACACGGAGCCTCTCTTTTTCCTCCTTCTCTTCGGACAGCGCCAGTGTCTGTCTCATGCAGCAGCTGATCCAGTAATGAGTGACCCGGCCGACAGTAAAAAATAAACATATGTATAACTAGTTTAGGGAGTTTGAGAGGTAATTAAAATAGCTAAGGGCGATGATCTGACTTGAAGTGTGTGTGTTGCTGCAGCGGGAGGAGCTGCAGGTGAGCAGAGCTGCGTGTCTCCGTCCTGTCAGATTAGACTTCACTCGCGTTTAGGTCCATATCGAGAGAAAGATAAATAATCTGAATTCAGGGTACAGTTTACTTTGACGTGGGGGTGAGCAGCAGAGGTGGGGAGAGGCGGGGCTATTGCCTCTTCATTATTGCTGTAGATGTTGCACAAACAACTGTAGCATGGTCAATAGCGTCCGGAGCACGATAGCAACTCTGCGATCCGCCATTGTTGTTGTTGTTGGTGGCAAAACACTTCAGCAATGGCGCGGGGTAAGCGGAGGTGAGCAGAAGAGGTGGGGAGAGGCGGGGCTATTGCGCAATCACTATCAGTGATCTGAAAATGTTCGGATAGGGCGCACACACGGAGCCGTTGGACCCCCCAGAGAGTTGCGTATGCCTTTCTATCCACCTTGGGACCCGTTATCGTTTCCTCAGTCGTTTAGTGCCGTATTCGGTCGTCCTTGTGTGGCCGAACGGTCTATATGACACTAAACAGTAACGCAAACGACGAAGGAGAGGCTCTCCGGCGCAAGCTACTTCTCTCATATTGAAAAGAAAACCTAGACATAAGACCCTCCTCAGTCATCAAAAAACAAGTCCCCAAAGTAAGTCTTGTTTCCAAAAATAAGAGTTTAATCCTTCGATTTGAATCCCCACTTGGACTCTTTCTGTTTCTGCAACAGGATGACCCACCTGTCCAAAAATGGTCTGAGTCCATGATACAGGTGCTCAATCCTCATGGTCTGTTTAAACCTAATGGGAGAACAGCTCTACCAATGCGCTTTTCTCCCTTCCCATTTCTTCTCCATATGCAGGGGGTCTTCAAAAGTATTAAAAGTTGATAAATCAATTTATCGAAAATTAAACTGCATTTTCCAAGGTATTACATTTTGTAGCTTGTTTTCAATAAGTATATAAATGGTCCAAAGAGGTTGTATTCTACAGTGTGCCTGAATGTAATCATGGCGTAGGTGTGTAGTGTGACTCTGTGTAGTTTACGGCATCCCGTTGGGTTTGACGTCATCTGAACAGGACATCGCGCGCTCACTGCTTGATAGCGTGCGAAGGTCCGTTTACGCCGGTTGTTAAACAACATCGTTATGGGGAAATGCAAGTCTGCGTCCAAATGGTTGGAAGATAAGGAGGAAGGACAATCAATACTGTGTTTCGTGAATGTGAGGTAAAGTGTGTCGCCTGGTTAAAACTCGAAGTGGTCTTAAAAAAGGTCTTAAAAAGGTATTACATGTGACGTCAGGATTCCTGCATATACCCTGATAGCAAACCGACAGCCACTACTAAAAGATTCATGCATATGGACTTTGGGTCATTAAAGAATGATCCACAGCAAAGCTGTTTCTTCACCCTCATAATGAAATCCAATATTCATGAAATGGATTTTCCTCTGCTCTCCCACTCACTCTATTCACAGATGTGTGTTTGCTGGTGTATTTAGTCTGTGTTTGCACAGGCTTGTTAGGCTAGCACGGGTTAATGGTATCCTAAAGGCACATTTTCCAGCCACCTAGTTAATTACACAGGGTTGACGGATGACCTTGCCATACACTACCTGTGTAAAGCAACGCAGAGTAAGGCCATATCTCTGCCTTTCTAAGATTGGGGTCAGAGTGAAGATCAGTTAATCAAAGCTTTGCTGATCCGCGTACGGCACTCACCTTACAGAGCTTCCAGTTGGAGGAACCAAGACAATATCAGATTGCTACATGTGTATTTGAAACCTATGCTATGGAAATGTTGACATTTCAATTATACAAACAAATGTCATAGCTCATCTTTTTGTAATCCTGCTGGTTCAAGGGTAGTATAGAAGTAATGCAACATGTTTCACAATGAATACAACACGATGCAATACAATGTGCTTTATAAGTATATAAAAGAACGATGACTTATCGGTGACTGGGTGTCTTACCAAGGTACTTCTAAATACATTGATTATATTGCACTCTGAGCTGTAAGGTTATATATTATGTTTAAAGGATATTAGTTCCAAGTCATCCTCACGCCTACACTGGTGTGGCTGCAGTTTATGAAAACATGGTTGCCCGCAGTAGAATTTGATTTCCTGCATGTATGAGGACAACAAAATATGCAACACAACTCAGACGTTAACAGACATGTGATCCTCCCAACTCATAACACTCGATATCCCCAATCCATTCAACACAATGGAACAAGCCTCCAGTAATACCAAGGGACCCAAGTAGAAATCCCTCTTCTCATCAGCCTGTAATGCCCTCTGTTACTCATTGTGTCTTAGATCAGACCACTAGGCATTACCTTAAACATTTAACATTTGTTTTGCCCTCGGGAAAGGCAGAACTTTTTAATAAACGGGAAATTATTTTTCCATGTTGCCTTTTTCAATTTCCCCCCCCACCTTTGCTGGTCTTCATTGATGCCGGTTACCTCGCCCTGGGGCTTGATAGTGGACAGCTCATCAGTATGGGTGACGACAAGAGTTTGGGTCAGACCTTCTGTGGGAAATACGTTTTTTGGAAATACATGATTTGTTTCTGTATGTGTAACATGGCTGTGCCTTTTTAGTGAAGGCAGTCATACTAGATTTAAAATAAAAGCACATGAGTAACACCCGTGTTGATACCCCAGGGTCATATTGTTGGTTGAATATTCATGAGTCATAGAGGAGAGGGTTTTAAAGTGCATGAAACCAAAGGGAAAGATGTGATGCAAAACCGCCTTCCTGCTATACTGGATTATGGTATTTTATGTAAAATCTGGAATCTCTGTGATTAAAATTGTGCCAACAAAATACCACTATCATCACTGGCATCAGTAGCAATTTTAATCAAGTCGTCTTTTTTTGTCATATCATCCAGACATGCCACGTTTGATCCTCACCACCTTCATTATGATAACCACCAGCACTGGTATCATCACACTGATAATCAGCCAGATCTTTGCTCCCCATCTTCTCACTTTTATCTCCGTCTTATCCTTGTTGCTGATTCCCAGCATCACACTCGGCTCTGCAGCACAATAGTGTTTTGTTGTCACCGCGAGTCACTGTGTTTTTATTTTTTACCACAATTACATACTCCACTGAAGCAAAGGAAGTAATCCCTTCTCTCGCTGTCTTTGATTATGTTTCATTGCACCCGTTCTTCATCCGAACACCCCTTAAGCCCTCCCTCCACCCTGACCAGGCGCTCTCCTGTGGAGTCTGCAGCCCCCCCCCAGATGTTGACATCTGTCTTGGCTTGTTTTTTACACCAAGTCCCGCTCACACTTCCATCTATCTGTCTTCCTTTAACCTGTTTCCTTGTTTTTCTCTTGACGAGTCTCTTTCTCATCCTTTGGGGCTTCCTCTCTCAACCCATCTGCTCCCCATTTATTTTTCATTCAATTTGCTCCCATCGCTTCATTTGTATGTGCTGGACTTCTGTTGCTCTTCCCATCTCACTGTGTCATAAACTGTGAGATTGCTGTCTAGCACCAGGCGCAGTTTGGGGTGCAGATGGTGCGTAACAGGGGTAAGGGTGCTTGAATTGAAGATGTAGAACATGTTTGATAACCAGGTCTAGTCTCAGTGTGAATCTAAAAATCAAGATGTATGTCAAGAGGGTTGCGGTTGTGTTGCACACAGGAGTAATCATATATGTGTGCAGCATGCGATGATGGCTGCGTCGCATCAAAAATGTGTTTGACAGAAAAGCACGAGTCACTTCTGTGATGCCAGAGGCTTTGAGTGCAGGAGATCAACACCGGATAAGCACTCCTCCCCCTACTGTATAAAACATGAGTCACCACAGGAAGTGGAAGCCAGCGGAGGGTCCAGTGCAATGTGTTCCCCCCCAGCCCCTGAGGGGACCTCTACCCACAGGAACAAACACCTCATTATCCCCTTCATCGCTATCTCTGTTTCTGTCACCCATACCTCCATTGCTGTCACTGCGAAAGAGAATAAAGTAATCTCCCCCTCGCTCACACACGGAGCGGGAAGGGGAGCGCTTGTTCCATTAACAAGTGTTTTCTAATTGACTCTGAGCACTGACAGACAGCCAGGCGCTGAACAAGTACGAGAGCTTTCTATAAATACAGTCTAACAGGCTTGCTTTGCCGTACGTGAAGTGTACTGAGAGGAATGCACACCTGCCTTCACACACACACACACACACACACACACACACACACACACACACACACACACACACACACACACACACACACACACACACACACACACACCGAGTAAGACAATCACGTGAATAAATCAGAGTATGAATAAATCGGGAGATCGAGATATGTATTTTCTCCCCCTCTCTTTTCTTTTGCCTCACCCGTCCCTGCCTTCTGCTTGATCTTTCAGTCTCAACAGGAAAAGAGAAATTGAATTAAAAAGTGTTTTTGATATCTCTTCCCTGCTGCAGATAAATAAAATGATCAAACTCTGTCAGCGGGATGACTTCCGCCCCTGTTTCACCCGCCTCCTTCTCTCCTCCCCCACCTCCTATCCCACCCCTCTCCTCTGATTGGAATCTGGAAACCCATTTGGTGTCTCGCTCTCAGACCTAACTCAGGCCGTGTCAGGTAGTCTGTGCACGTCCCCCTCTTTGCTTCTCCCCCCTTCCCTTTTTTCTCCCTTATTGCTCTCTCCTTTCCTCTTTATCCCCCCGCCGTCTGCTGCAGGCTCTGTGGAGAATTTGCCCAAATTACCTGTCATACTGGCAGCTACGTGTAAATAAGCCCGGAAGCTGCGTCGCTTTCTCAGTGTCCCCCATCCTCATCCTCTCCCCCCTAGCCTCCCCCCACCTTAACGCTATCTTGTGTCACTTGCAACAGCCCTTCCCCTTCTTTTCAATCCATCACATCTTTCCCCCAGTTTTTTTATAACGCCTTCAACCGCTATCTTTCGTTGCTGTTTATTCTTACTTCTCTCCTTCTCTATCTCCGCTCGCTCAACAAAGTCTTTGTGATGCTTTCTAGTGGGGGAAATGAGTTTGTTGCCGACTCTAGGAGATATAGCAAGACGAGAAACACATTGGCTAACTGTCATTTAGCCGCAGGGATAAGGGAATTACAAATGGCTGCCCTTGGTTCACTGTCCTGCTAGCTATAAACAGTTTTGGTGTGCTCATCTCAGGTGTATGTCCGAGAAGATGAAAGGACATGATGGCTAACTTACTGTATATACCTCATGGTGCGAATGTTTGTCCCACTTACTGTTCTGCGTGTGTACACCTATGATTAAGGGCTCTTCTTTTGGTTTTTCCAGGTGATCAAGGTGGGGGGGAGGCAGAGGTTTGAGTGGGGTCAGGGCCCAGCTCTCAGCTCAATTTCTGCTGAGGAAGGTGTAATCATCTCTCACCCAGGGGTTACAGGTGCAAAGACTGTGATTTGGAGGGAGGGAAGCTGAGGGAGAACCTGGAGGAGGATATTGTAGAGAAGTGGAGAGAGCGATAAGGAGACAGACGGGGAGAGAGGGGGCTCTTAAACGCTGTCCAGGTACCCGAGCTAGTCTCATTTCTTGTAAAAAGAATCGAGGGTCCTCTTTTCTCAAAATGATTAGCCAATGGAGACTTATCGTCCTGATAAATGAAGAGGGTTCTGGGTTATTTCTGGGCTCTTTAAGAGCCAGTCGGGAGCAAACACTCGTCCTCATTCAAGGACAGTGGCTTTTAAAAGCTGGGCTACCTGATTCATCATAATGCAGTGTGAATTTCACGTCTTGTTTAGACAATTAGTACAGTTCTGGAAATCACAAGGGTTAGCCTACATAAGTCTAGGAAATCGCATGTCGTCTTCTTTGCTCTTATCCTAAAGTCCAAAAACCCGTTTTTTCAATTATCGTTCAGTCTGGGATTTCACGCTGTGCCTCTCTTTGTGATCAGATAATTCATACATTTGTTCTTTCTTTAAGACATTTTGTGGGGACTTTGAGTGCTCGGCGCCGGCGGAGGTTTACAGAGATAATAGCACCTGTTAGCTAAAGAAGGCTCAATCATGAGCAGTCACGCAACACCTCGCTGTGATCCCCTCATGTGGGAAAGAGGGCACGATGTGCACACTCGTGGGGGGGGGGGGGCAGTGTAGCTCCTAATAGGAGATAGCCTGCAGATCTGGGGGGAAAATACATAAGGAGGAGGAGATGAAACATATGCAGGTGGAACATCAGGTGCTCGGAGCATCATTGCAAGAATATGTTCCTTTGAGGGTATGCAACGTAAAGCATTGCATAAACTTACGGATGCAAAAACAGATACATATTCCTCAACCATGCGCAGTAATGTAATATATGCATAGCAGTCCCCTGAGGCGTGGCACATCCACAACGAGAGAATTCCTCCTTCTAGTGAATCTTTTTAGCATACCTGTTGGAACAATGCACCTCAGGGCCCTTTCTTCACGTGTGCAGTTCTCTCAGACAGACATACAGGCAGGAGAGGAAAGAGGCTGGTGAGCACATTGAGGGAAAACAACAGGCACTGTTTGCCTGCTGGACCATCGCTACCTGTGAAGCTTCTTCTCTAAACTTAAAAGACAACAGGGGATCTTAAAGCCTACATGGGAAGCAGGGGTAATGAATTATAACCAGATGCACCTACAGACTCACATAAAAACAGTTTGTATTTAATAGTGTTGCAGGCAGTACTTTCAGCCTTTTCTTTTGGGGCTATATCCTCCGTTCACTGGATTATTAGTCCAGTTACTCTGCCAGTCAGTCAGCCAGGCGGACTGGGCAAAGCAGCAACAGAGAGGACGTTAGAAACTGTGACAGCAAACAGAGAGAGACGCCTTCGATCAGGGCAGCTCTGTGACTCCACACAGCCCTATTTACTCTGGTCTTCCTCACACACAGCTGCCCTATTGTCAGAAAGAGGCTTCGGGGCCCTCTTCCTCACCTCCTCTATGGCCCACTGTTGGGTTGACAAGCTGAAGCCAGGCTTGATTTCTCCCACGGCTACTGTGCCAAGGAATATCTGCAGAACAAAAGCCCAAACAAACATTCCAAATTAAAAAGCATTCATGAAAAGTGGGAGGCAGAGAGAAGGCATTTTCGTAACAGAATATTATGAAACATTATGATGCACGAATGAGGAAACATGCTTTTCCTAATGAGCTCAGGATAAAATTCCCCACCATGCCATGTTGGCTTTTCATGGCTTGATTTCACATCCATTTATCCGCCCCCAGAAAATGGGCTTGAGAATTTATGTTTTTCTACAACACTGGTTCGATCAAAGCGGAAAGCTGTCTTTGGATGGGAGAAGAGATAATAAAAGGGAATACGACTGGATCAATACCGCAGCGCTCGCTTGTGTTCAGCCAACAGCATAAAGGTGTAACAGAGATTGAATCACAAAAGTTTTGTAGGTTTCATTTTGTCTCTATTTTATGAATGAGTGATTTAAATGCATAAAGCTGGGACACCGGTGCCTTTTTTTAAATGGCATTGCATTATGTTTACACTCTGCTGCCGTTAGGTTGAATGTCTTCTTTTATTCCTCTGATCGTTTTCTCGTTTGTTTGCTTTTCTTTTCACATGGTAGCCTACCAAGGCGGAGCTGGATCACATACAGCTTTAGCTCTCCAAAGCAAATTTCACTTTAGAAAGGGAACGAGAGAAAGCGAAAATGGGGCATCTCCCGAGCACTCCACGACTGTCTTCTGCCTTTCTTTTCATTTTTTCCAGTTTAACTGCGCAACAAAATCTCAAGCTCCGATTTAACAATACAACCTTTTTATTCCCTCTGTTGTTGTAAGCAGTAGCCTTTTGTTCAGCTATGAGAGTAAAACACAACTTTGATTTCCTCTACTAACCTAATTTGAACTTCTTAAAAAGGACAGGCTGAGCAGGGCAGGGTTTTGAGTTATTGATTCCCGCATATTTCCTCGAAGTGAATGCGTTGCAGCTGTACAAATGAGACCATAATGCTTTCCCCATGATGCATTTTGATTGGATTACTCCAGTATCCAGGAAGAGGCTTGCGCAATATGTTGGCAGTGCAGTGAGAGGAAAGTAAGTGGACATGCTCAGATTGGGATTGATTTAGCAGCCTATGCCACTGGAGCGCTTGTTACTCACCAGTGCTTCCCTGTCCGCAAAATTATCAGGCAAATTAACGCTTAATCTGTTTTAAGAGCTCGCCTAAGTGTGTTTGTGCAGCGCTGTCCAACAAATGCGTCATCGATGGTGACTCGTGGAGGAATACTCCCAGGAATTGTAGTTGCAGTCCGCTACGCCATATAATGACAGTGAATCTCCGACAGGAAGTAAATCTGCAAGGATTATTAGCCTAGCCATGCTTCTGTTTTTTTTTTATGCAAATGACACATAAGGGCAATTCTATTTGATGTGATTCCCCAGGCGGATTAGTGCTGCAGCTCAGTGGGAGCCCGAAGCCCGTACCGTAGCCTTCCTTTGCCGCTAAGAGGGGTCGTGGACACGCCACAGAGAACGGCTGGGGTCCCGTCAACTTCCCTACATCTCAACAAAACTGAGTGGGAGGAAAAGGAGAAATAAATGGAGTGGAGAATGGGGAGAATGAAAGACATTGGGAATATAATAGGAGTATTTGTTGTAATGGAGACGAGAAGTCAGGGCAGTGTCAAGGGAAATACGTTGCTGATGACGGAAACACTGAAGACTTTTGTTAGCCTTGGTGGAGAGTAACCAAATGAGAGTTGGATGGGGAACAAAAGGAATAGTCAAGGGGGATCATAAGATACAGATACAGAGGCAAGAGAGAGTCATGTATTATTGCTGACCGTATTGATTGAGCTTTGTAGGCAGAAAAATGAGAACCACTGACTGTCTCGAAACCAACTGATGATGGATAGGAGCAATGGTTGGAAGGATAACAAGGCTGTTATTTAGACAAATGAAGCATTTATTCTTCTTACAACATCCAAGAGCCTAGTGAGAATTCTGAGCAATATCTATAGTTCATCCTGACTTTGTAAGCAACATCCCTTCATAGGTTTACATGAGGGAGTCGTTGTCATCCCTCTAGGTTAGAGGCAGATGATCTACACACACAATTATTGTCATCAACACTCCCAGGGAGGGCAAACTGCATGTTGATCATCGCTGATTGTTTTTTGAATGACTTATACAGGCAAATACAAAATGGTTGTTGTTGTCAGCACTACATTCCCGCCACAGGCCACAACCTCTCACAAAGGCAATTAGAGATCGAGCAAAGATGTCGAAATGTGAACAGAGGGAGTTGCCCGTCTGGTTCCTTCTCCCCCCCCCCCCCCCCACCGGGGAGAACCACTGTCTGTGACCTTGAGCAAGGTATGCAATTTACACTCAGTAAGCATGTGACAAGTGGAGCAATTGCGTCATCTCATCAAGCTGACATGCAGATATTAATATGGCTGAAATAGAAGAAAGACAAAATGTTTTGCACAAGCTTTCGGCTCAGCACGTCTGTCTGCGGACGAGCTCTCGCCGGTTTAGTGCATGTGTGTGATTGTTTGCGTGCCTGCAAAGTGCCCGACATTGTGTTTCAATTGCGTTTGTATGCATGCCTGTGTGCGTATGCGCGTGAGTGATCTGAGGCTAGAGCCATCCCTCAGGTGTCTGATATCTGATCGCCTGGATTGATCGACCCAAGGAGAGCGTGACATTCAGCTCGTACTATCTTGCCACAAGCACACCCAATAAGTCCCAGCAGCAAAGGCGGTAAAGCCCTTTGTAACAAAAAGTTAATTAGGCCTGCTCAAACCACACAAGTGAAAAAAGAGTTGAAAAGACAGGGTAGCTACTCGGAGTCACGTTGATTTCCCAGCAGTGGATGACTGTATGGTGGAGATTTTCACAGCATTGAAGCAGGGGAGTGGGGGGGTTCCCTCTCTTTCCTGTAAGGTGAGTCTCCGGGGATGCCAGCTCCGTCTTCAGATGAGACGCAGAGGCTTTAAGTAGGGCTCCAGGCAGCACAGGTGGGGGCCCTGCATGCATTGATCTCTCAGTGCTTTTACTAGGGAGTGTCATCCGTGACAATGGAGTACACCCAGGCTTTAAGACATGGTGCATTCAATCAATCAATGTTTATTTAAATAGCCCAATATCACAAATGTTACATTTGTCTCAGTGGTCTTCACAGTGTGTACAGAATATCAGTATGACAATACGTCCTTAGACCCTCACATCGTACAAGGAAAAACTTCCGGAGAAAACCCAGTTTAAAGGGAAACATGGGAGAAACCTCAGGGAGAGCCACAGAGGAGGGATCCCTCTCCCAGGACGGATAGACGTGCAGTAGATGCCGTGTGTAAATTGAAAAGATAATACATTTGCAACATAGGTAGTCCAAATGTTTGGAAATGCATGTGTGTATAATAGGAAGATGAATCCACGAGGATATCCATCCAGGACCGATGATCCAGGACCACAGCCACGACTCAAGATCCAGGGCTCGCCATCCAGGACACAGGACCGCAGGATCATCCATGACTCCGGATCCCGGCGTATATAGACACCAAAAAGAAAGACATTTGGGGAAGCTGGGTTAATCGGAACATGAGAGTACACGGGTATAGACAGAGAGAAGGAAGAAGTAAGATGTCCCCCGACAAACTATTGATTGATATACTTTATTAATCCCCGTGGGGAAATTGTTTCTCTGCATCCTGTGTTAGGAGCAGTGGGCTGCCATTTTGAACGGCGCCCGGGGAGCAGTGTAGGGAACGGTGCCTTGCTCAGTGACACCTCGGTAGCACTTGGTCTTTCCGGGACTTCATCTGGTGACCTTCCAGTTGCCAAGCCAAGTCCCTATGGACTTCGCCACCACCGCCCACTAAGCCTATATCAGCAAAACTAGGGGCTGAATCTAATCAGCCCTAACTATAAGCTTTATCAAAAAGGAAGGTCTTAAGCGCACTCTTAAAAACGGATAGTGTGTCTGCCGCCCGAACACAAACTGGAAGCTGATTCCACAAATGTGGAGCTTGATAAGAAAAGGCTCTGGCTCCCATTGTACTTTTAGAGACTCTAGGAACAACCAACAACCCTGCATTCTTGGAACGCAATGCCCTAGTAGGACAGTAGGGTATAATGAGTTCTTTAAGGTAAGATGGCGCCTGCCCATTAAGGGCTTTGTAGGCGAGAAGAAGAATTTTAAATTCTATCCTGTGTTCTATCGGGAGCCAGTGTAAGGCAGCCAGAACAGGAGTAATGTGGTCCCTTTTCCCAACTCTGGTTAGTACACGAGCTGCAGCATTTTGAATCAGCTGAAGCGACTTGACTGACTTCTTGGTACTCCCTGATAATAAGGAGTTACAATAATCCAGCCTTGAAGTAACAAATGCATGGACTAGTTTCTCTGCATCGTTTTGAGGCATTATTTGCCCATAGTGGAGGCTGCACACGGAGTATAGGGCATTGCTGTCAATACATCTTTATGTCGAATTAATACTGCATGAAATGCTGACTTTACTAATGGAATTGTAATGGTCAGAGGTTGTAGGGTTATGGAGGACTCTCAGTGCATCTCAGTAATGGGATGACATGATCCAAAAACATTTCCATCCATATCTGTTTTCTATGGACACAAATTCAACTCTGGCTTCTATGATATTTTAAAGACAAGGTGACATTGTGAACTCACCTCTCTTAAATTATTTGTTTTTATTTTAGTTTCCATGCTTTTGACTTGTGTTTTAAATACGTAATTGCTGTAGTTCATATTCACCCTCAACGCTTATCTTCAACACGAGGCACATTCAACAAAGTACAGACTGAAAAGCAATCTGGTTCTGTTTTATGGCCTGATGTTATATAGTTTTCCTTCATGTGAAGGCATTTAGAACAGATAATCTCCAGGTTCATCGATGCAATGAATGGCCTTTCTTATGTGGTCTACAGGGGTGCTTTTTCACAACAGACAACTGGGACACCATGACATCTATCCCCCATTCAGTCAAACAGTTTTGTTCTTCTTCTATTCTTCTATCTTCTATAAGATCCATCTGACAAAGCACTCAATGTAAATGGAAAAGGTCCTCTCTCTGCGTACCCAAGAGGACCCATGCTCACATAACTCGTTGTCCTATAGAAAGGATTTTTATCAAGAGTTTAATTCTATTAAAGAGGAAATAATAGGAGTTATCATGTGCTCTACAGTGATGCAAAAAGTCACGGTGGATCCCCCTGGATCTAGATCAAGAGTCCTCCTAGTGGAGGATCCCACAAGACATCATTAACATTATCTTGGCTGGCTGGCTAGAGGGACATATACTTTCTCTATCCAACTGCAATGTCCTGAGTAATCCCCAGCCAAAAGACCAAAGACCAGTCATTACAGACTAAAAGAGCAAACTCAAGCTTAATAAAAGCAGACAAAAGGATTAATTGATTAAGCATTATTTCATTTTTTTTCTGTGTGGATCCACTGCATTGTTGTGGTGCCAGCAATGATAGTATTTTTCTGGCTGGCATTGCCTCGGTACGGCTCATCAGTGCTGACATCACAGTCCACATTTGGTCTGGCCAGCAGCCACGGTCATCAGTGGCAGTTATGGCCGTCTTTGATCATCAGCTGGGAGGGCCGAGCCTCACACTTCACAGCACCTGGTTGCCTCACGCCCCCGCACACTGTACACCGAGCTGTCTTTCCCCGCAGTCTGCTGTGTCCTTCCAAACTCCTTTAGCTAGTGCTGCACTCCAGATGTCCACAATGGGAAAACAGGACGGAGAAGGAGGGTGGTTGTGAAACATTTACTAAACATAGTCTTAGCACACAAGCGCATGTGTTATAAAAAGGTTCGATGAAAAAACTAGGAATTAAATAAGATGGCTAGAGTCACCAAAAATGTATCCTTAGGTGCTTTTATTAACACCAACATGCTTTAAAAACACAAAGTAACAAGGATTGTACAGGAAGAAATCAAAACCCTCCTATATACATACAGGTCGCGGACACATAACTGGTACCTCTCTGCTCTACAGCCACAGTCAGACTCCCCCAAAACACTTGTGGCCAGGGTTTTATACATGTTAAGCCCCTCCCCATAGGATAATCCACTATTTATACCCCTAACCAATGTCATTCTAATCTACAAACACATTCACAATGCAAGACAAATTACCCAAACACACCACATCAAAATAGGTCAACATATTATCTCTTTGACCACAGAAGCCCCAAACAATAACATTGTTATACTTGCAAGAAAAGTGCCACCCGCGCCCATGCACTACATGGTATGCTCCAATTGCGCACAGGTGTTCCCACTGATTGCGCCTCTACCTAAGGCCGCTTCTTTCTGTGGCCCTGTTTGGCCTTCACAACCTTGAAGGAGAGGGTAAGCAGGTTACTTGCAAAAAGACTTCCAATGAATTAGTTTTGAACAAACAATGACTTGGGTTTTATTTTATCAAATGTGTGTTACCCTCAGTGTGCCTTTTACCATGCCCCTATGCCAACTGTGATGAAGGCTTCTTCTTCACAACATGCTTTGGCTTGATCTCGATCAACCATTCAGCCCACAAGACCCATGTGCCTTGTTTCTGGCTATTCTGACTTACATGAAAATCTCTGTTTCCTCCAAAAAAACGATGTCAAAAGTATACAAACTCTGGACTCTGTGTAATTATAATTAGTGGCTGGAAGAGAAAACCTCAGAAGCAGCAGGTTCAGAATAAGATGAATAATTGTGTGGGAGGCAGACTGCTGGTGACACTACTGAACATGTGGCCTCAGAGGCTGCTCAGCTGATGTAATTGCATATGTTTTAGTCACTACTTGTTAAGCTCTCAAAGATCAAAGGCCATTACTGACTTTTTCTTTATGTGGGTCTATTTTTATGAGGTCACTGTGTCCTTTTCTTGCCAGTCGTTTATGCAAGGCACCTTCAAAACCTTTCATAATTCCCTAATGTAGCATTTCAGTTCTGAGGTCAGCTTTTAATAATGTATTCCTCTTAACATTTAGACTTATCCGGGGTTTTGCTCCAAAAGCACTATGAATGTTCCATTCCAGTTTGTTATTGGTAAACACTGTGAAATTGCATGAGTCAACAGCCTCACTGTGGAACTGATTTGCATGAGTTTGTCGTTTGAAACAACATCCTCCCTCTTAAAGTATGTTTTAGTCTGCGCCATCTGGTCCTTAGTTCAGTGCTGTTTCAAGCACTGAGTTGCTATTCTCCCACCAAAAACTGAAGGTTTCAATTTTGTCCTCACTAAGGGCGTCTGTGGCGTTGAGCGTCATAAACCAGAGTCAATTATATGATATGGGACTGTTTTTCATCTACTGAGCTGAATGAATCCTAATGACTATTTTGTGGATGGACTAACATTCATCTTCCCAGTAGATCTCCTATTCGTGTCCTTTAGGTTTTGCTTAAAGAGTGCTTATTTTTCTCATGCACAAACTGCAAACTTTACAGGCCATACAAAGCTCTGTTCCATAGAAATAACAGTGAATGTATCTAATGTGTATTTTTATCACGCTTTTCAAAATGGGTGGCTGCCAAGTGGAAGGATAATAAGATGTGGAACGTGCGGGTGAATTTTAAAACAATTCCAATTTTGCCCTCCGTTTTCATTATCATAATCTTCAAAGATGCTTGTCTTGTTCATTTTGCTCATGACCCCGGCAAGCAAGTCATTGAATTTCCTGAAATAACTGCAAATAAGAGAGCCATCATTAAGATCCCTAGCGTGTAGGAGTGATAGGACAGCAGAGACTTAGGATATGAAAGGACATCCAGTTGATGGCTTTGCAAATGATCTGAACTCCACTCATGACATGAATGCAAATCTGTCAAGTTTTTCTCTTCCGTCTGCAGTGCTGAATGACCCCCATAATTAGATGAGTGCTGAGAGATGTGCTCAGGGTACGGCTGTGCTGATGGGAAAGAGAGTAGAGTTGTTTTTAAACACGGTGTAAAGGTCGTAATACAATGAGGCAACGCTGAAGGGTAACAATGTACCTTGTGATGACTTAGCACACTTGTTCTTATCTCATAGGAATATGTTATTGAGAAAAATAGTTGACTTGTTTTTTTTGTTCACTTGGTGGTTGTCAGGGCTACTCTTGCCCAAAAAATGAACCTGGTTAGGTGTGGCTAATGTTTGAAATAGTTCTCTGAGAGTTCTATGAACAATATCGGAGTTTTGAATCTAATACATTAACAATACTTAACACTATCAAGGCCTTACAATTAAGGATTTTTTATAAAGAAAGGCCTTGTAATAATCTTAAAACATATGCCATCATTGTTTAATGTTGTCTTTACAGAGGTAACAACACCTAACCTGTGCCTTAATACAGTAATACATTTGTTATCAACATTTCACAAAACATTTAATCAAATAATGAATAAACACGACTTGGAATTGGGCTAAAAGTTGGTTGACAACTTTTAATGCATGATCGTTTTCAAAACACTTTCAACACATTTCAGTCAGTTCTCAAAGCCTTGATGCACAGTCCTCTCCCTAAACAACAGCTATTTTGGGTCTTTTTGTAGCGTGTTAAAGTTGTGGAAAGTGCAGTGCAGACTCTTAGGCTGCGGCCCCACGAGGACGAATTCGGTCGTTTGCGTTACTGTTTAGTGTCATATAGACCGTTCGGCCACACGAGGACGACCGAATATGGCACTAAACGACTGAGGAAACGACAACGGGTCCCAAGGTGGATAGAAATGCATACGCCACTCTCTGGGGGGTCAAACGGCTCCGTGTGTGCGCCCTATACGGACATTTTCAGATCACTGATAGTGATTGCGCAATAGCCCCGCCTCTCCCCACCTCTTCTGCTCCCTCCGCTTACCCCGCGCCAGTGCTGAAGTGTTTCGCCACCAACAACAACAACAACAATGGCGGATCGCAGAGTTGCTATCGTGCTCCGGACGCTATTGACCATGCTACAGTTGTTTGTGCAACATCTACAGCAATAATGATGAGGCAATAGCCCCGCCTCTCCCCACCTCTGCTGCTCACCCCCACGTCAAAGTAAACTGCATCCTGAATTCAGATTATTTATCTTTCTCTCGCGAGTGAAGTCTAATCTGACAGGACGGAGACACGCAGCTCTGCCCACCTGCAGCTCCTCCCGCTGCAGCAAAACACACACTTCAAGTCAGATCATCGCCCTTAGCTATCTTAATTACCTCTCAAACTCCCTAAACTAGTTATAAATATGTTTATTTTTTACTGTCGGCCGGGTCACTCATTACTGGATCAGCTGCTGCATGAGACAGACACTGACGCTGTCCGAAGAGAAGGAGGAAAAAGAGAGGCTCCGTGTATTTTATCATTATATTATATAGAGTCGTTATTCATTTGTTTTAAAGCTCAATAAATAACAAAGAAGACCTTTGACCGGCACTTTTATAATTTTGTCCGGAAGATTTCAACTTTAATAAACGCTGACTGGCGAAAAACTCTGCCCGGTTCCCTCGGCCCCCATCGCGGAGAATAAACAGAAGGGCAACCATGACAACCGTGCTTCTTCGCTGCTTTTGTGGAGGAAGTTACAGCGCCACGTAGAGGCTCCTGCATATGTACTGCAGCTTCTCCAGCGGTTGGAGCTAAACGGAGCGGTCTCGTGTGGACAGACACTATCCGGATAATTATTGCATGTGGACGGAAGCCGTTTGCGTTAATCCTATGCGTTTAGCCGTTTTCGTCCTCGTGGGGCCGCAGCCTTAAGCAGGACTTGTAGGCAGAGAAGGTAAGGTCACAAAGAGGTAAATGTTTAGGAAAAGGGAATACATGCAAAACAGGTAGCAGTCATGAACAAGGGCAGCTCACAACGGTAGCATTCAAGAGAATCTGGCGAGGACTGTTGTTTTTGGGCTGGCCAGGTTTTATACTGAGTGGAGTTGATGAGAGACAGGTGTGGCTTGATGGTGGAAATAGGATCAGGTGTGCAGGTATGTGATGATCCAGGTGACTGGATAATTGGTAGACAGGGTTCAGAATAATAAGGACCATTATTAAAGAGCGTAAGATAATTAAAAGAGGTCTGAGGCTGAAGAGAGGGACAGGCTGAATCCAAATGCACTCACGGAGAGAAGTCGCATTTAAATGTCACTGTGAATGATCTGCAAATATTATATTAATAGTGAGGATCCTCACACCGAAAATGAATGCAAACCAAACTTTGCACATCTCACTCTGAAGATAAGGCTATTACAAACAAGTCTACCCGATTCAACCTCTCTATATTCATTGGGTATTTTATCAAACCTGTCTTTATCAATAGACTTACAACATGATACAGTTCTGGTAACACCTATATTTGTTTTATGTTCTGGTGAAACTCTTCATCAAGTACAACACTTATAAACTTGCCTTGCTTGTAAGACAACCGTTTCCCATTAAACCTTTGATAATATGGTGTTTTGTTGACAACACTAAGCGTTAACTAGAGGTATTCATTCCAAACTCTTTCCAACTGTGTTAAGTAGAAATACCATCAGGACTACTTATGTCTCACCAAACATATATGCAGCACATTTTTGCTCCATGGTGTTCAGTTATTATCTTCTCCACGTGGCATTTCCAGGTTCAGTTTGCCACCACCTAATCAAAAAGAAAGACTTCTGCTTGGAAATATCCGGCCTCTATTGTACACGCCCCTCTATAGCAGCAATGTAAGCTCTTATTTGTACCAGCCAAACTAACAATTGCTTGTGAACGTGCCTTTATGGAGTGATTTGTGGATTTGAATGGCACTCATGATCTTACTGTGCCTTCTACTTCTTTAAGTATGGTTATGTCTGGACACTATGCCACAGGCTTCTCCTTATGCCGATAGAACAAATAATTGCCTCTGCTGGGAAGTGTATTATTCTAATATTGCTAAGTCAGTGTTGAGCTGGTAGCAATGTGAACACTGTACCCTTATTCTAGAGGATACAGTATAAGTAGTATGCCTTTGCGATCATTATGAGGGGATCATTAGGAAAGGATCATTTCAGATCATCAGATCACCAGGGAGAACTGGCCAATGAACCGAACTAAAGCCGTTCCACATGAAAATATGAATGATAATCCTGGATTCTGTTTCATCGTGCATCTCGTTAGCTGACTGTGTTCTATAGTATTTACAGCAAGACTTGAGTGATCAATCAATCAATGTTTTATTTAGCCCAATATCACAAATGTTACATTTGTCTCAGTGGTCTTCACAGTGTGTACAGAATATCAGTATGACAATACGACACCCTCTGTCCTTAGACCCTCACATCGTACAAGGAAAAACTTCCGGAGAAACCCCACAGTTTAAAGGGAACATGGGAGAAACCTCAGGGAGAGCAACAGAGGAGGGATCCCTCTCCCAGGACGGACAGACGTGCAATAGATGCCGTGTGTAAATCGAAAAGATAATACATTTACAACATAGGTAGACCAAATGTTTGTAAATGCATGTGTGTATAATAGGAAGATGAATCCACGATGATGTCAGCAATCCTGTGGGAGCCATCAGGGAAGTAGTCTGGCAGGACCGCAGAGACAGGTTCAGCCACGACTCGAGGTTCAGCCACGACTCGAAGTCCAGGACTCAGATCCAGTACTCAGGATAGAGGATCCAGGACACACGACCACAGCAGCAGGATTATCCTCGACTCAGGATCCTGGCGTATATATAGACACAAAAAAGAGATTTGGGGGAAACTGGGTTAATCAGAACATGAGAGTACTCGGGTACAAACGGACAGAAAGACGGAGTAAGGCGCCCCCCCAACAGTCCAAGCCTATAGCAGCTAAACTAACGTGTCTACATACATGCACTCCCTTAGGATAGGTTGAGGGAAAAGGGTAGCAAGTAAGAAGTAGGACACAGAGGTGGAGAGGCACACGCAGGGAGAAAGGTCCCCACTGGAACCTTAATTGGTTAGAGGTAAGGAGTAGGTCAGTGGCTACGCTCCACACTCCCGGGCCGGGCTAGGCGTTCTCTGCAACCTGTTACCCTCTAATAGAACCTCGAGAGGTCAGAGAGGGGAAAGGTTTTGGATAAAGTTTTAAATATAAGATCTAAGTTTTTAGGATTTAAGTGAAAGAGTAAGAACTAAAATGTATAGGTGAAGAGGCACAGCGTATCTACGTCAATGCACTCTTATTAGATTATTTTATTTTATGACTAAAAGCTTTATCAAAAAGGAAGGTCTTAAGCGTACTCTTAAAAACGGATAGACTGTCTGCCGCCCGAACACAAACAGGAAGCTGATTCCACAAATGTGGAGCTTGTGGAGTTCAAGTGATAGATGATGGAAGGATATTCAACTCAAATCTATTTGATGAACCTTTTTGTATTAATGTTCACTCATTAGATTCAATTATTTTCACATACAGTATTTACATAATGTTATCAGTAAAGCAAATATTGAGATAAAACGGGATAATGACAGCCAGTGCAGCATTATTCCAGTGGGAATGTGATTAAGGTTAATTGCATTGTTCAATTTTTAGTTAAATTGTTTAACAAATTATTCTGTGTTAGAAATTACTGCCTTTTTTCCGCATTTTATATACAGTTATACTGCAGGCTACTGTCTGACTCATTATCCTACAACGTTGCGATTTACATGTTTCGTATGCATCATGACTCGAGTGCCGTGGTTCTGTTACTGAAGATAGGGGATCTTTTGCAGGCCTGAGGCTTGTGTTGCATAGTTTTACGAGCTTCCACAAAAACACACACAAAGCCCCAAGGTGAGCAGAAGCATCCATACTAGCTGAACTCTCCTCGCGCCCTGTTGCTCTCGCCAACATTTCTATTCCGTAAATGTCATTCCAACAGAATTTATTGTAAGTTATTCTTTATATCGTTTTAACTGTTGAAACAATTATGTTGTCTTATAACAGCACAAAATCAACTTCTGTATAGCTGTTAAATATCACAGGTAAAGACCAACACATTACCCATTAGCTGCGGACATTTCATAAATACTCACTTTTTTAATTTTCAGCTGCTCAAGCTATGGAGGCAAAAGTCTAATCCTCTATCAAAACTAAGAAATAGGAATTAGTGATATATAATCTGTTTAGTAAGTTATACTTTAGGGACTCTGCTCTAATTAACTAACCCACTAGTCTCTATTTTTACATCTAACTTTGTTCACATATAGGCCACTAACAGCTGTGACAGAATTGTAAAAAGCGAAAGTCCTGTTGGCTCAAATGTAAGACATCAAGATGTTCAAGTTGTTCAATGAGCATTGTAGAAAGCGTTTTTCATTAGCATGAATGTGATCACATATTATGTCAAAGTATGAGAGACACAACCTCAGAATTAACATCAATGCTCTAAATTCCTCTTGGCACATTTTATGTTTGATCTTATTTAAAACTCTCTCATGCTGCACTGCATTAATGAGGTCTCATTGTATCCCATCTAGAGCTGAGACTGTAATGTCCTATATTTCTGTGAATTAGAGTTCGTCCTGCAGTTTTCCTTTTAGAGCCTTTGACAAAGGGCTGGTGTAGAGAGGAATCACTGACTTACTTAAGTAAGATTAATACTCGTGTCTTTACACCAGCGTCAGACAAATTCCAGTACTGCTTTAAAAGAGGGCATGAAAAGTGTGTAAAGTATTAATCTGATAGAACTACTTGCTGCAGGGGTATAGGATCGATGAGGGGGGCATACAAAAACGTTGAGAAGCAAAACCTGCGCTTACCCTCAAGGTTCTTCACTGGTGCAAAGCAGTTTGGGATCAAGGGACACAGCTGGGGACAAAAAGAACGGAGTTGGCTATGTGTTGTTGTGTTATATACATAAAGTACCAAGCGCAGTTCTACCTGGCACTGCAGAAAATTCAAAGCGATGGGATGAAAAATGCAATGCAGCACTTTGATCCATTTTCAGGTGTGTCACCAAGGGCGCTATACTGTGATCTAAATTGCCGTAAAGGTACAGCAAATAAATAAAAAAACAAAGTCGCTCGAACACATTTGAGGTTATAAGATTGTAATTTAACTCAATATTCACACAGAGGACATGGTAACAGGCATAAAATCCCCCGTCGGCAGCGTGGAGCCGGCAGCAGCAGCAGCCTGGAGACTAAAGCGACAAGCCACTGCTTTTATTTCCCTGCTGGTGCTACTCCCATTGAGACTTATTGTTTTATTCTGTCAGTTATTCGCTTCATGGCTGCCTTAATCTAATGCAATTTAAGCCACTTACATTTTTCATACAGTGCACATTAGCGAGTTAGTACTGCCTGAGTGGGTCAGGTTAAGGTTCTTCCTGAAGGGCATTGTCATTGTTTCACACTCCCTCATCTTGGGACCTGTCCGCTGTCTTATACACTTCTTGTACTCTCTTTTCTCCCCCCAGCGTGGAGTGGATGCAAGGGCTACTTCACGCTGCGGCTCCTCAATAGGGGTCTCAAAACCTATGCTCAAAACCCATTTGCCGGGTTGAATGGCCTGGTTCTACTCCAAAACACAGCCTTTTGTTTTCATGACTTTTTGTTCCCTCTTTCATTGACTGACTGTATATCACTCTGCATGAGAGGAAAGGCCCCGAGTGAGGTGGTACTGGAAACAAAGATGCACATTAATCTCTCAGTGGCTCCCCTAAGCCAGAGCATCATGCTATCTACAGTAGTGAATGACACAGTCATGGCTAAACATTAAAGGTGACATGTCATGCTTTTCCGGTTATTGCCCGTCCCCTTGTGTGTTATGAAGGTTTTTATGCATGTGAACGGTGTGCAGAGTCAAAACCCTCAAAGTACACCATGTAGGGAGTAAAACTCTAAAACAGAAAATACCTCCCCAAACGCCTCGTTGGAGATACGTCACTGTCCATTTCATTCTTCCGGGTACATCATGATGTCATGTCGTCCCCGGAATGAAAGCCGTTACGTTAAGCCCCCGCTGATTGGTCCAAATTGACCAATCCACGGACTTCCTCACACACTCAGTGCATGCAGCTCTGCTGATCTCTCCTCCCTGGCTGCAGGCTGATAACAGGCAGTTGGGATCGCGGCGAGATTCTCTCTGCAGACCCATTCTCACAGCGTTTATCAACCTTTTTCTTTCTCAATATCAAGCCACACTTATTGTTTTTACTTCGGCTGTGACTTTGTGTGTGCTCAGGGTGAGTTTGGCTGTGTTTAGCTGTGTATCGCTAAACAAGGAAATCACACCTCCACGGAGCTCAGCGCGATTCACAACGTCCCGACTGGTCCCGACCAATCGGAGCACACTGGGCTCACAGGGAGGGGGGGGGGCAAGAGCTGCAGCGAGCCGTTTAGTTGAGAGAGTGAATACACATACTTTATAGAGATGCTGTATGCGAAACCAATGTGAGTTTGGAAAATTGCACAGTATAAATCTATCCTAGTCGACCTCAACAATGGAATTATGATCAGTGGAAATGGCCATGACATGGGACCTTTAACATTGTATATACAGTATCTGGCAGGACGCAGAATATGAATTGTGAGGATGCATGTGTATGTGTCTCTATTTGTGTGTGTTTTCAGCCCTGATGAGCATGTTCAACCTTGTAAAGAGACGCTCCTCTTGCTCACTTAATAAAGCATGTTAACTTCTGGGGTGGCAGTCCAAGGCGAGACCTTACTTTACATTCAGTATTCAGGATTCAGGACGGAATATACTTTACGTATGAAGCTGTGTGTGTGGATTAAGCGGCCGAGGTGAGATAAATCTATCAGGGGCAGAACAGAAAGCAATGGTAGCTGGCCTTTTAATCATCAACACATACAAAATGGTGTATTTATTAATCCGGGTTAGCCAGCCTTGCACTCCATCACTGTTTTGCTCATTTTTCCTCCGCTCTTTCTCTCATTCACTTGTTTTTCCTGCCTCCATCCTTCTCCTCAACCCCATTGGTGTTGTCACGGTGGTTGTCAGAGATGGAGGAGGGTATTCTGGCTATAGAAACTCACATCGATCCACTCGCCTGCAGTCCACACCCAAACCTGCTGACTCCAGGAGGAAAATAAAGAAAGACAAAAAAAAGTAACCGCTCAGCTCTTTTCGTCCCTCCCCACCCCTCCGCTATCACAGCCATCAACCAAACAGGTCACTCCTACATTCTTCGGTCCCTCTTCCTCCCCCACGATCAAACCTGCTATTTTCCATCTCACCTTTCCCTCTCCAGACAACACTCACACTATATCAGATGTGACTCTCTCCCGTGTTTGTTCCCCTGTTCAGCATTTTTCTCATCCCGAGATCCAATATTTCAATTTCCTTTCCCATCTCTCTCCATTCCTACCTTTAGCGCATCCATCTTTCACCCTCTCCCCTTTGCATCTGCTCCTTTCTGCTTCGCTATGCACATCGATTGACCTGTGTAAACTGACACAGACGATCATTACTGATTAACAATTGCTGCCACTGCAAAGTATGGAGAATGCTTGTAAGTGTTAAGGAAACTTTTCACTGAACATTGTAACTGGTCATGAGGCTCACACACACACACACACACACACACACACACACACACACACACACACACACACACACCCTTTAGGTACATCGTGACACATTGTAGCAACCCCCTTGCACCCAGGTGGGTGAGTTATGCTATGTTAGTTTTTCAGTCATGTAACACCTGAATTCTCCCACTTTCCCATGAAATATGTTAGGTAGTTTCCTGTAAAATGTGTGGCTTCCTGTCTGTAGGTCTATTGATTTGTTGTGGCAGGAGGGGGTAGGACCAGATCCACTCTACCATGAATAAAATATATATGCGTATAACCAACAGCAGCACTTTTGTGGTACGGGCAGAGTGAAAGTCCTATCCACAAAATTATTCTTTATTATTATTATTCAGTATTTTTCTAATGTTGTTTGATTGGTTAAACAACGCAGTGCATAAAGAGATTTTGACAATTTCATCACATTGTAAACGTAAAGTGAATCATGCAAAAGGATCATAACGCAACAGCTTCTCACAAAATTAAATTAGTCAATTCCTTTCTGAGTTGAATGAAAGATATGAAAAAAGGGCCCGTCCAGGGTAATCGCATACACACACAAAGGCACACACACAAACACACACGCATGTATTTCTCTCTCCCCTCCCACCTGCTGTTTGTAGCCCATATTGGAGACTCAGTCATAGGGGATTAGCCACAGACTTGATCAGAGACTCTGCGGTAGCCAAGGTTGTATCTGTGGCATGAAGATTTACACACGAGACCTAATAACGCGCACATGTTGGGGTTTTAAACCTGATGTCTGTATTTCATCCTTTTGTGGCAGGCAGCTCTGCTCATGCTCTGTACTTCAGATTAGTCCTTTTGGAAGACATTTTAGAAATGAGAGACCTGCTGCACATTACCAATCATTTCTGCTCCACCAGTAAATCATTTCAACCTGAATAGGTTTTGTCATGTGCCAATTATCGGATCCCATCATCTTTCATTACCTGGTACCTTCCAGGTGTCACATTATTCCAGTCGGTAGTTTATAAAATGTGTGAAAAAGCTCACTACAAAATAGATATCTGTCATTAGCAGAAAAAGAAGACGCCTATTTATTAAGGGAATAAAAGGAAAACAAATCAAGGTCTTCTTGAAAAGGATGACACCTTAACTCCCCGCGTGACAGGTATCTTTGAGATATTTAATCATAGGCTTCAGATTAAAAAATTTGAAATAGAAAACACTTTGGTATAGAACTCTTAAAATGTTAACAGATCGAGGAAAAAGAGAAATAGCAAACCCACCTCTGAGCAGACTGTGCGCCTATGCACCCTTGAATATCATGAAAAACATGTTATCCTCTCCTAAAAGTTAGGTATTATATACAAAATATTTTAAAGATCACGTTCCCTGAGCTCCATTTTCCAAATCAATCACCGATGAGTAATCCTACTGGACTCTTTAAATGATTCTCAACGTTATATTTTCTGATGATGGCTGCTCTCACACATTTTTAAACATTAATAAAGAGGCCCTTAGATTCAATACCTCAGATATTCACTGTCCAATAACCAAGACGAAAGCACATTACGCATTACATTTTACATCATACACTCCGAATTTATGAGCATTTTCATCAAAGCCTGTGCCAAGATACGAGATTAATGGGCATCATGTGTCCTGATGTAGATTGATACTGGACAGCAGGGGAATCGGTAACAATTCAGGCCGCGTCTGTTTACGGTTTGGTATGCAGCCACGCTATTACGATACAGAGTCTGCCAATGAGTTGACTGTCAGCAGGCTAAGAGCTTCCCTTCTCCCTACTGCGATAAGACAGATCCGATCCGCTCCTTCGCTTGGCTGATGTCAGCAGTATCATTAGAATAAACGAATCACCATATTGCACTGTCTCCGCTTCTTCGCTGCATCCATACAGGAGGAGGCGTCAATTGGCAGAAATGTGTGTACACTCACTGTTATTTTGTTATTCATTTATTGACCTCGGCCCAATAACACACGCGTCTGAGCTTTCCAAATGCTGTCAAAAAAAATCCCTGTTTATTTACACAAATGAGTGTCGGTGTTCCTCGTTAGGCCTCCAAACGAGGTCTTAATTAGTTAATTGGCTTATTACGCCGATTGCTCCCAGGGCGGTCGGTGTGGGTTGTCTGTCATTCATCGGAGGCCTCCACAAACATGAAAAGAGGGGGAGTTGTCTGGACCAATAAGAGACATGAATGGGAGGTAACGGGAAGAAGTGCCGTGAGAATAAATGTGGCAGTCTCTGGTTGATTTAATAAAGTGTGGCAGTTCAGTGGCTCGCCATTCCAGAGTGGGTCTGCCCTCAATTTCACAGCAGAACAGTGGGTGAGGGGTGACTTTCAATTAGCAGAATGAGCCTAATTAATCAGCGAGGAGGTGATCTGTAAAGGGAACCAGCCGCATCGCCTGCTCGTCACTGTGACGGGGTGAAAGATTTTTGCTGGTTCTGTCGCCATGTTGCGGTGACCTTCACTGCTACAGATGGGAACCCACGGCGTGACAGCCCAGAATCACTATCACCCTCATTACTGAGCAATATGCTGGGAATTTCTTTTGTTGTCGTACATATTGCAAGTGACCTGTGCATGATGCTGTTGTCGGCTACAAGGTTGAAAGGAACATTTCCATCGCCTCCTCGGCGTTTAAATTCACTCATCACATTGGTAAGTCAGATTTATCACATGCGGTTCGCCCACAGATGTTACTAGGAATAGTCAGAATAAATTACTTAATTTTACATATCTAGAATGAAGCTGCATATCATTGTCCTTGCTGCTGTTTCCTTCGTATAATTGGTCAAGCTGAGAGCAGCAAACATTTCTGGGGATGTCCCGATCACCTTTTTTTGCTCCCGATCCGATTCCGATCATTTGATTTTGATAATCTGCCGATACCGATTCTTCCCGATCCGATCTTTATGCAATGCATTAAGAGAAAAAAAAGGTAACAGATAACGGCTGGTCATCCAACGCGATGAATTCAGCTATCTTGGCTGTTATTGTGTTGGCCTTGTCACTGTTCTGGGGCAGTTTCTCTTTCCTTTTGAAAGTCTCTGAAAGTGTCGGTTGTTTCAGTGCCGTTACCTGAGTGGCCGCTGTGTACTCGTTGTGTTGTTGTTGGTGTTTGTTTCTCAGGTGGCGTATTAGATTGGTCGTGTTGAACGTAGCTCTGTTCTTTCCACCACGCGGAACCTCTGCCTTGCAAACATTGCATCTGGCTGTTACACTGCCTTCGCTTTCAATTTTATAATACTTCCAAACTCCTGACATTTTCTCTGTCCCGACTCCCGAGTCACCAGCTGAACGTAGCCTCTCGTTAGCTTACTGCTACTATTAGACACTGCGCCCACTCTGTTGCCAGATTTAAGAGAAATAAGCAACCAGGTCTATGAAAACAAGCCCAAAGAAAGCAACACATACATGATGTTGTGTAATTTTAAACCAAAACGAAGTCCTCAGGATGACTTTAAGATGTGGACATGGTCATTTCTTTTTTGTAACATTAAATAAAATAATAAAAATATTTTATAAACATTTTTAAAAAAAATCCCGATCCCCGATTTTTTTCTCCCGATTCCGATCTTTTGAAAATCACGGATTTTCGGATCGGGATCGGGACATCTCTATTTCTGATTGAAGGAGATTTATGTTTATTGACGGCACCTTGAGGTGTGGTGGCTTAAAGGGACTCAAGAAGACTCAGAGCTGGAGAGTTTATTAACAAATATTAGAGGTTATCCCTGAGGTTAAGCCCATCATTTATTTTTTCATTATGATCCAAAGAAGTTGACTTATGAAATGAAGAAAGGCCACCAAGGAATGAAAAACAACAGCGCAGGTCATTTGTTATAATGGCAAACTATGTTTACTTTGCATTTGATTTATGTTATATGTTTTTCATACACAATTTAGGAAGTGGGGAAACATTTATATTAACTATTTTAAAGAAGAGGTTTGGTTTATTTAAACAAAGGGGATCCTACACTCTAGTAGGTAAAGCTTAATGTCAGGGACGGCAAATCGCAAAAGCCTCCTAAAGTAGGTTCTCTTTTAAATGTCATAGGGTTATTTTTATTGCATTCTAAAATTCCTGAGGACAGAACAAACTAATTAAAAAGTTTGAAATCCATGAGTTTTATTAGGAAAACAACTTGACAGTCACCTACAGGGTTTGTTGGGATTGGTAATGCAATGGGTTTCAGCAGTAAAGAAAGAATATACATTGTACTCCTTTATTTGTATTACCTTCTTGGCTCTGTACTGTACACTGTGATGTAACACACTAATTAAATCAATGGTAGTATTTGTGTCTTAGTACGAAGCATGTGGGAATTCACATGAGAGCATAAAAGTATTTGCAGATGAGTAAATGCAAGTGGAGCTTGCTCTGAGTGTGTGTTGTTCTGCCGTTCATATGTATGAGGTGTGTACTTGAGTAACTGGAAATGGCGTGGGTGTTGACGCTGCATACATATTGGCAGTGGGCTCTGGCAGAACTCCCTCTTAAGGCTAAAATGTTTGCACTTGACTAAAAGTAGAACACCCACACGCGCCCAGGCTTTTCATAACTGGCTGTTATACAAGTTGAATGCTGATGCTAGCAGCTCCATGGGATCTGTCTTCTTCTCTCTGTTTTGGCTCCTTCTCTCTGTAGTGTAGCATCATAGATCCCCTCAGAAGCAAAGTTTCACAAACGGTGTTACAAGGGCACAAATTATCGTCAAATCTATTTGCTTTCTATTCATCACCGTAGCATTGTGTTTTGTTTAATTGACTGTGAACCTGCTGGTGTGCATCCAGCTCGTGTTCGGCAGACGCCAGGCCTCACAAATTAGTCAGCAGGGAAATAAGAGCAGGCAACAGATCAGGCCATTTGCATGCATGTCGGAGTGCTGCGTTTAAGGTGACCGAGGGATGCTAGACTTGATTGACAGCAGGAAAAAAATAACCAATATCAATTGTGAGTTGATCTAATGGCAGCAGCATTTCTTCCTCAACATCACCCAGGATCATTGTATGAGGTTTACGCTCCTCTTCTCTGTGTCCTGCTTAGCAGCTCACATGCGCATAACGTTGTATTTAAAATGTTACTTTAGCGCCATAATGGCTAAACACTGACAGAGATGACATTGAAATTAATTTGCTAGACTGAGTAGAAGGTGAAGAGACAAAGAAAAAGTAAGGGTACGGAAACCCACCGTATGAGTCACTGCAGATACAGTACTTGCGACTTCCTTGATTGGACTTTAGCCCCCAGTGAATCTCGGGAAACCCAAGAGTCTCTGTGTATCTCTGGAAAGGCAACCAGACATGTAGTGGCAGGGAGGTCACAGATCACTGGCTTTAATTGTCCCTGATGGGGAGCACCCATGGCAACACTGCTTTACTTGACTCTGTCAATATGTGTTTGTGTGTATGTGAGAAAGATAGTAAGACAGAAAGAGAGAAAAACACAAAGTGAGTGGCATTTTTTCCCTACTTGCGTTCTGTTTTAACTCTCATCTCATCAAATGTCCAATCACGTTATCATCTCTGTGTCACTCCCTCCTCAACACAACTCCGGGGGCTGTTTCATTAGCTTCTATTTTCAGCTGCAACCCTTGTTGTCCTAAATTATACTTAGTTATGAGTTATGAGCCTGGCGACTTCAAGAACCCTGTCAGGATTTCAGTCTCATTTGACCCTTTCCCCAGAAGGTGGTTTGCAGAGTGCAATCATGCGTCGGCTCGGGCTTGCCGCCTGTCGCTCATGTTGACAGTTTTGTTGTCATATCCTCACACTAAGCAGCGTGCCATCATGCATTTTTATCCCTCCGTCAAATTGAATTCAGCATTGATATACCCATCTCAATGTTATTAAAAAGTTACACGTGTGACTCGACCCGGCAGGGTAGATGCACTAAAAGACAGCTCAGGACCTCTTTTGACAGTGATGGACCTGACCTATTGGCTTAGCTCTCATGCTTCCAGGAAGCTGTATGAGAGGCTCTGGCTGTTCAGATAATTAGCAAATGAAGTGGTTTCTCTGTATAAGTCAGTAAGCCCATCATTTTTGCCTCCCAGCAAGCTGACAGGCATGCATTTAATAACTGTAATTAGCAAAACCCCTGTTTTCCTCATTCTGACAAGAGCTCATATGCACGCAAAAAGGATTGTTATGTAAAGATTTATGACCAAGCTAATGTATTCCTTTGCTGTATAGGAAATCCCCATTATCCTATATAATATTATACTACTATGGCGTTGCTTAGTAGAGCAACACTGTATCCATTTATTTTCTTACAAATTGGCTAAAAATTACATAAGTTGTAATTATCCTCTGTAATAGTGTAATACCAATATCATGGCATCAATACATTTGATTCATAAATATACATGAAACACACTTTCTGCAAATAATGAACACAGTGAAATTAGTTTTCAAGAAAACTGCACTCAACAAATGTGTTGTTGCTAATTAGTTTGAATAACTCCATTATTTAGAAACGGGTAACAAAGTATTACGCTATCATTGCCAAATCCAGAAATATAGTTTATTTTCATCAGGCTTGAAGAAGAAAAAAAGCCATCTGGATAGCATGGCCATTTAGTTGAACCATTTCACAGTCTAACTTAATTAAATCTCTAAAACAAACAGTAAGTCATTAAATATGATTTATCTTTACAGCTGGATAGGATTCTTTTGAGGACAACCATATCCAAGTGTTCTTTCCATAGAGCAATTCACCACCTGGCATCAAAGTCTCCTCCAATATCAGTGCCTCGTGCATCAGCCAGAGCTGTGCCAAAAACTCATTAGAACTTCCACCGAGCAGAAATGAGTGTCACGGGACAGAGGGAGCGAGGAGTAAGCGATACAATTGACTTTCAAAGATTTGAGCGAGTAGAGCCCACACATCGATACAGAACCAGAATTTCGATCACATGTGGAATTGGATCAGTCACTTTGGATAGGAGAAGCAATTCACAAGGGAAAGTGTTGAATGGTGGTGTTGGCTTAGCGAACTGATCAGCCGAAAAATAGGTAGAATCAGAAGGAGGGTGCACAAAGAAACACCAGCTTTGATGGATGAGCTTTAGACCCACGCTAATGCTGGATCCTGGCAAAAGGGCACTGGCTGTCCAAGGTCATATTCAACAGCAAACAGACAGTGAACGTGCAAACAGCGTTTAACTAAGGAATCACAATCAGCACCCTAACGTATCTTGTATATCCAAGCCTGCAGTTCATTGATGTTGCCTGTCCATTCCTTGTGTACTAAGTCAGCTCTGGTCTGCATGGCAGGAGTCATAACACGCTTGTACGGATTAATTAAAAGGATCACTGTAAATCATCTCTGTGGATGCCATAGCGGACTAGCCCCGTCCAGCAATCTGACCTTTAGCCTTTAGCCAGCCAACTCTACTCACTACACCATCCCGCTGACTGTTCCACTGGATTCAGGCTAACAGGCTATTAGACCATCCAGATGGTTGCAGAGGCTGGGGGAACATGCTTAAAACAAGGCTAGTCCATTGTGTGCTGCCGCTCTGTGTGTGGCAAGATGTCTGAAGCCACTCTGTCTCCCCAGAAGCCGGCTCATGCTCATGGTTGCGGGCTGATATGAAGGGAAAAAAGACAATTCCACGGGTTTTCCCTTGAAGTAATTTCGCAAGCACTTATCATCTCTTTAGAGGGAAAAAGAAGAAAGCTACTGCCGCAGCTCCTTTTGTTTCCCCTCTTCTCCATCAGAAGCATTCTGGAAAGGAAGCAAACTGGAACAAAGAGACAACAGGGACCAACACAGAAAAATACATCTGCTAATTTAATCAGGTTGCTCTGGCTGTCTCTCGCCGAGTGGGTTTACTCCCTGCCTCCAATACAGGAGGGAGCCGCTGCAGCGACAACCAACGTCTCACTGATCTAGTGTAACCAAGAGAAGAGATAATGTCACTCCTCTAGGGGGCACGCAAGTTCAGGTACTATCTAATTATCAGCTCATTAGGACTTGTCTTTAAGACTTAAACAACTGAATAAAACAGCCAGTGTGAGTTATTATCCAAATGACCTGCTGAATTTGCTAATTAAGGTCAGGAGTGAAGGGGAGATGAGCGAGCCAGTTGGACTCTTCGGAGGCAGGCAGACCACACCTGGTGCAGGCTAACCCTGCCCATGAAGCCTCAACATGCTCCCACAGCTGCAGGCCCAGTAGGATATCCCACCACTAGAGGACCAATTAAGAGCCAAGTTGAATGATTGAATCATGGAAATAAGACTGGCTGAGCATATGAATCATGTAATTTCTCGCAGTCCTACTCACTGATCTACTCATGAAATCCTACAGGAGGGTAACTGGGTCTCGATGTGCAATGCAATCACTCCAACAGCGTTTTTATTTAAAGTGAACCCATCATGCTATATTTGAAACATATGTGTAGGGCCATACCTATATAAAACATGTCTGTGAAGTTTTTTTTCAAAATACCAAACAGACCATGCATTTTAGCCATGCCTCATTTCGCTCTATTTGCTCTTTTCCAGCCCTGTTTTTGCAAGGGCTGATTCTGCTTTTGTGGCAGACTACAGCGCCACTTACAGGCCTGGCATATGTACGACAGCGTCTCCAGCGCTTTCGAGCGGTCTCTCATTCCCCTGATAGGTGGAGAGTTGCCCATATAGGCGGAGCACCACTTTTCTGACGTCAGAGGTATTTCAAATCTGTATCAGCTCCGTTGCAGCCCCGTTTTTAGAGATTTGGGTACGGAGGAAAAGAGAGAGGGTTGTGTTTTCTGACACTTGGTGAGTTCCCTGACACACCGGGGACACATATTCATGTATAAAAGACGTACAAGAGTGCATTTTGCATGATAGGTCCCCTTTAAATACATGTTGGATAACAAGGAGGAGGAACACAGCAGAGCCAAACAAGAAGCAAGTTTTCAAACCTTCGGGGGAATCTCGGCTCTAAGCGTGCAGCGTCCACCATCGGACAGAGAGAAACCCTCTGACTCGTGAACAAGACCGGGGTATTTAGGCGGAAATGGAAAGCATGGCACTTTGATTTAATCTACGTCAATGTCAGACATTTTGTGACAGCTGATGGGGAGATATACAGTGGACTGTGTACCATTTAACCCACATGACACACTCTCTGATCCTCGCTGGCTGTCTGACACACTGCCTCAACCGAGTGAGCTAACTGACATAGTGACTCACAGCAACACAAAGTCTCATTACAGGTAGGGGAGGAGAGGAGACCCTAGAGGCTATTCCTGGAGCCTCCCACTCCTCCCACTCTTTGAGATGCGTAGGCCAGGATGGCCAAGAGGCCAACAGAGGAAGTTGTGTGTGGAGATCGCTCTTCTCTAGTCAAGGAGTGAATGGATCGCAATGAAAGAGTGAGTGAACGGGGACATTATCAATGGTGGCAACAAGCGTCCGTCTCCCCTGACCAGACGGGGGGTTTTTGTCCGTTTCAGATCAATGGCCCCACTATGATGTCCTGAAAGACAATTTATGAGGCATAAAGGACAAACACGGTGGTTCAGCTCCAACTTCCCCAGAGATTGTTCTCTCTAATTCCCTTTAATCCATTTTTTACCCCTTAACACACTTTCGCCTCAGAGTTTCCCTCATTCGTCTTGTGATTTGGCTGTCCTCCATTTTCTGGTATCCTTCTTTTTCGTCGTCCCTCTTCACCTGTCGCTCTTCATCTACCTATGTCCCTCCTTTACCTCTCTTCAGTTACATCTCTTTCGCCATCCTCCCTTCTGTCATTAACTCTTCCCGTCACCCTTCGTTTCCGTCTCTCTCCTCCCGCTCTCCCTCTCTCTCTCTCTGTGCTACTGTGCCAGCTGTGTGATGAGCCAGGGGCTGATAAGCGGTGGTCAGCCTCTCTCCAGATGGCAGCCTGAGCAGCAGCTGCCTGGGGGGTGGGAGGGTGGGTGGGTGATGAAGAGGAGGGGTGCTTGTCGGATAGGAAGATGGGGAGCGTGGGGATGATTACAGTTTTGTTGCATTTCCAGGTGAAAATGGGCGCACACAAAAGAAAATCAATTGTTGGCAGCATGCTATGTCTGCCTGCTGAATCCCTATGCGACACACACACTCTCACACACACACACACACACACACACACACACACACACACACACACACACACACACACACACACACACACACACACACACACACACACACACACACACACACACACACACACAGGCAGCTCCTCTGCTGTGTGGTTTCCGCTCTGACGCCGGAGGTGCTCTGTCGCTGGTTCGGCTTTGTGAAGTCGTCGCTGGAGAACACTGCCTCTGGTTCTGGAAGTGGCGTGCATGCTTTCCCACATGACATCCCTCTGCCATGGTAGCCTCAAGGAAAGACTCGCAGTGGGGGATCGCCTCCATATGTGGAACAGCCAGTGGTCTAAGTGTGAGCAATGCCATTTGTTCAGTTTAAGCTGACTTGTTATGTAACCACATGCTTTTGTCAAATTATGTCTGGAGCAAAACATATCCTCCCACAATATTTGCTCAGATGTGACTCACTGGTCTGCCATTATGCTCTGGTACATGATGTAACCCTTCATCTGTAAAGCTGAATATGAAATCAGTGGTCTTTTGTTGCAGCCAATATGCTCGGTCACGGTTCTGGCTTGTCTTTATTCACTTGTGGGTCGAAATATTAAAGGGCCATTGCAAGGGAAGATCACTTAAAACAGTCAATAGTCTTTTGCAGTTTCAGCTAAACCAAAGTGGATTTCCTCACATGACCGACTTTTGCAATCGACATTCTCATAAATCTTTTAAATAAAAGTTAAATTCAATACAAACTACTGTGTTTTTCTACCTTCTACGAGATGAAAAAACACACTAACTGTATGTCTGACACGTAGCGATACACACCCACTGTGCGTGTTCACCTCATTTGCTCTGTTGAACTCCTAAGAATGTTTATACCATTTCCTCCAATTCTTCGCCTTTCCTAAGCCCCCCCCCCCCCTCTAAATTTGGATCCAAACAGGGACTAAACTCTCTCAGCAGCTCCTCCATCCACTTCAAACAAGGCCTTTTGTCTTAGAGCTGTCTGTGGGAAAAGCCAGCGCAGGCAATGGAGGGTCTCCAAGGGACTTGTATGAGAGGCATAGAAGAAAAAAAAGGGATGGGAGAGTCAGCTCGGAAAGGGAAGGATTGGGAGAGAAAGGGAGTGAGGAGAGATACCCCCTGTGCATAACAATGAGGAGACCATTCAATTAGCATCGCTTTATGGCCCCTGATGTTGATTACCTCAGACAGGCCAGAAAGTCCCATCCTTTTACTGATTAAAACCAAGAGCACAGCAACGAGACACTTGGTGGGATTGGTCAGACAGTGGAGGCTTTCTAATTTCTGTTTCATAAGCAAGGAGAAACAAGGTCGATGTATTCTTGGAAACAAAGCCCACTTATGTGTGTGAATCCTACCATCAAGTAATTGAATGTAAATGGAACACAAGCTGTGAGAAGTGGTCACAAGGCGTCTTTTTCGAAAGTATGTACGTTTTGCACGATTCACATCGACTGCGAAAAAGGCGCTCAACACGTGAATAATTACACTAAGAAATGTCATTACGTCCTACAGGGTAATCACCCCGGCTTCCGGAGGAGATCTGTGCTGATTAGCAAATGTGACAACAGTGACAGTCTTTGATGATGGTCCAGTTACACTGCGTCATGGTATGGCCGATGATTCTCAATTTAAAGAGTGGCCGCAACCTGCTGCTTCGTGACTCCAGCTCATCATAGTTACAGTCATCATATTTAAACTTTCAATGAACCATCTTTCAGTTACTCTTTCAAACCATAGCAGGTACTTCGCACTGTACTGCCAGTCCTCCAGTGCATGACAGTGATGTGATAATTGGTTCCAATGTTTTGTATTCTGCAGTAATAACTATGTCAGAGGCTATAAAATCTGCAGATATATGAGCTGTAGAAAAGCTAGATCACCGTTGTCTTGTTCTGAGTTTTGCGGTATTAGTTAGGAGGCATCCAACGGCAGTAGGTAAATCATGAAGACAGGTGTCTTGTGCGTACCTAAAAATATTCAGCATGTATTTCAGTTCTCACCTGCTTCCATGTTGTCCAACCCCGTTTTCATGACATAACTCAAGGTGACACCGTCGTAATAAATAAACACTGACATTAGAGTGCCTCAAAGGCCAGTCGCAGCACAGTCTGTGTCTTGTCTGCCTGCTAAAAAGAACTGTGACAGACAGTTTTGACATCCAATATGGGAGATGAGGTGAGAAGGGAAGGGAAAGGGAGGCGACGAGCAGTGTGAGGAGGAAGAACGAGCGTATGGTGTTTTTAATCACATGTTTGCCAGTGCCACCGCCTGCATGTCAGCGACGTTTGTTGCTTATTTAATAATTCATCCCAAAGCCGCTGACCCACTCAATTAAATCCCCGACCATTCCGTCTTACATTTTCTTTTTTCTCCAAGAATGGAGAGCAGTGAAGACAAATACATTTTGCAATTTCAATATTCAAACACTTTCGGGGAGGGGTAAACAAGTGGGGTAAATTGGTAAATATGATTGCCTCTGTAATTAAAGGAAGAAGGCGAGAAAGGAGCGGAAGAAAGGGGGAATGGTCGGGAGGATGTGTTAGTCATATCTGAAACGTGCTTGCGACAAGATTACATTAAGAGAAATAGAAGCGGATTACAGAGGGCCGAGAGGGGAGGCGGAGGAGACATGGGAGAAAGAGTAGGAGGAGGCAGGAATTGGATGAGGTCTCGGAGGCCCTGAGGTGTAGACTTAGACCGCCATGACCTCACCGCTGAAGCCAAACAGTTGAGGTTTCTGTGTGGATTTGTGGATACAGTATGCATGGATATTTCTGTTCACTGATATGTGTGGGTGTACTAAAGAGTGTGTAGAAATGGTTGAAACAAAAGGAAATAAAAGGGAATATGGGTGAGCAAATATACAGAGGAGGATTACGTTGGTGATTGTCTACGGTACAGTATAAATAGGTGAGAGTCGCTGGGTTTGTGTAAAGGTTTGAGTGAGTGTGACACAGTTTTCAGTAGAGGATTTGTTCTCTTTTTCACAACCAGGATTCCCATCAACCTCCCCATTGAGTCCCTCATGGCCTTTGCTGCCACAGCTTTGATGAGGGGCATATGCCTGCCCTCGTGTGTATACCTCTCATTTTGTGTGTGTTTGTAAGCATTGTGTGTGCGTGCCTGTAGGGGCGCTACGGTTCACCGCTCTAAACCCCATTCAGTCAAAAGCGTAGGGACCGATGGAAACGGGAACAGCGCATGGATGTTCGTGATATTGAGGGAGGGAGGGTGGAGCGGTGCGGGGCGTAGGAGGGTGGAGAGTGTGTTGCTTTTGTGTGGGGTGGTGGCTTGGAGCTGGAGGCGACGTTGGCAACAGTGCAATGATGGCGAAACAGGGAAAAGAGGATGGGGAGCCATCGAGCAAGAGGCGAACTAGATCAATGACACGGCGGGTGCGGCTGGAACAAAGTGCTCCGGCCCCGTGTGTTGATGTGGTGGAAATTGCATCTTCAAGGAAACATGCTTGATGAGATTGTGGGATCAATAGAGGAGTGAGGCTGCTGAGTGGCTGGGAAGGCGAAGGAGGCCGAGGCTGGGTCTGAATGAGAATTGAGGGCGCAGCAAGGCTCCGTAACCTTCCTCTGATGGTCTAATACAATATGTCACCTTCGTCGACGGAGGGACTGAGCGCGTAGAGTGGGGGGAAGGGGCCAACAGTGAAGGCTGTTCAGTTCTCTGGGATCCAGAAGCCAATCGAACCGATTCAATTCCAACAAAGCAATCCTGGGATTGGCTGAGAGGCTTTAAACGGGCCATGTTGTGTAATGAGCCTGGCATGTCGAAAATGTAAGGAAACGTCACCAATCAAACCTCAATCTCATTTACATTAATGATATACATTAATGGAGAGGAAATGGGATCAGTTACATACATTTACATGTCCATGGGTGCACAGCCACATTAACAGCATGCTAAGTATGATGATGGACAGTGGAGGTTTCACTCTAATTTAAGATTGAAACTAAATGAATAAGCGCACAGTTTCTTTTCCCCTCTTCATTTCTTTTTCTCTCTACCTTCTCAAACATGCAACCAAAAACATATAGCATCTCCTTTCCACAAGTGCCTGATTACAAACTCATTCATAAGGTCTCTATCAGACAAACACACACACGCACGCAAGCACACATACAAAACACTCCAAGTCAAGCAATGCGGCAGATATTTTTTCCCCCCTCCCCTCCTATACAAGGCTGTTTCTATGGCAACAAGCTCCTGTTTCTGGCACTGAAAAGAGGAATCTTACAGGAAGTATGAGCGGCCTCCAGGGGGCGGGCTGGTTGGAGGTCTTGGTTGGCGGTTGGGGAGGTGGAGTTAAAGAGTTGGGGTTCAAGAGGATGTCTACAGGGTGGGGGGCAGTTTTGGGAAGGGAGATGCATGCTAGTTGAGAGTAAAGTCTCAATGGTGAACAATTATTCCCTCTTTCTTTCTTTCATGTCTTTAAATTACATCTCTCTTGTGCTTTATGTTTACTCGTCTTCCTGGCTGGCGCTTCTCATTCAGTTAACTTAGTTAGTTGAAATTCATCGAGGAAGCTTGATTGACATAAAAGCATCTGCTGCCAAAATATATTGCCATGCAAATCGGGGGTGGTCTTTGTGTTTCAGCCTCATGGCATGACATGTAGGTCAAGGGTGCTTGGAGACAGGCAGCTTGCTCATTTATTCCAGTGTGTTTGCTTTCTGTCTTTCTCTCCCATTGAAAATCCTTTAAGTCCTTTTCCCTCTTTCCTCTTGGCTTGTATAATTATTCTGCTCGCTTTTCGGCTGGTTACATGGAAGATTTATCAATGTCTCACCAATAATCTTGACAGCGTAGTGACCAAGGCTATGTAACTGCTTGATAATCCTGCAGTCCTGACTTATAACCCTAAGCATGGGAAACAACATTACACATGCAGCACTATGCAACAGCAACTTGATTATCTGCCGCAAGAAATGTGTTCACTTTCTCTGAATGTGCGTGTCTGTCTGTGTTTTGGAGAATTTCGCCTCAAGGGAATAGGTTGATAGCTTGGCAGTAGTACTGGTAAGCAAACTGAAGGCCATTTTCACACCTAAGTCTTGCTTGACTTCGTGCAATATTAATGGCTCTCTTCATTGCTATCCTCTCCTCTCCCTTCACCTCACTTCCTCTCCGGAGAGATTTACAATGTGACTGCGACAAATATATACGTTTTTCTCTTTCACAATGACGTTGCTTTAGGTTACGTTCGCAGTGTCTCTTTCCTTCACCTTCCTGTTTTATTTTGGTTCAGTTTACACTTTGTCGTCCCTTTACCCTTCCTTCTAGTGTGGAGACTTATTTTCTGTAGCTCTCTTTCAGCCTTCACTTCAAACAGATTGTGATTGACATATCCAAGCGTAATCCCATAGCATGCATGACTTTTAGAAAGTTTTTACATTAAACGAAGACATACACAAATGTTTAAAGGCATTTCCTTCACAGCATTTCTCCTCCACTTGATCCCGGTGGATTTACAGGTTTGCACGCTTATCAGCCTGCTCGCACGGTAAAGTGTGTGTACTGTGTGAGTGTGTAGGAGAGCGGATGCTGTTTGTGAAGGTTGAATTCAAACATTGTACTAAGGCAGACATTTTGGATACTTGACAATGTTGCTCTCTGACAGTTGATGTAAGCATTGCAGATTGAGCAATGATTGCTGAGCCAAGTGGCCTGAGATGTTGAAGAGAGATTTTCCATCATGGACTTTTACCTCAATATGCATCACTCAGTGAGCTCTGCTACTGCACTTTGAATCCCCGGCCCCTCTGGGAAAAAGTAATAATTCTCAACAACCTTTCCGCCTTACCTGTTAAAGAAATGTCGAAGCCACTATTGAGAGTTATAATTTGGACAGGAAGGATTGAACTTAGACATACCATCTCTGCAACTCCATAATGCACCTCTGCTGTCTGACCCTCCTCGATGGAAAGAAATATCTTTTTCCCAGTAGACCAGCATTCGGAGTGAGTTAGCTGAAATCTTTCTGGCTAACTTGAAATTCTGTGATCGGCTCCCAAACTTTGAAGATGCCTCTGACCGCGGCTTCTGTAAAGGAGTATTTTATTTTTCCACCACTGCATTCGGCTCCTAATCCTCCCATGAGTCTGTGTTTCTCTTTTCGTCTGTGTTACAGCTTATTTCTCTCCCTACGTTTTATCTTCACACTGCCTCTACTATACTTTTTCTATTTCTGTGTTGCTCCATGTCTCCGTTGTTTACCTTTGTTCTCCCTTGATCGAACCTAGACAAGCCCAGTTCTTCTGACCCTTGGTTTCCTCAAGTCTTTCCACAGGAATGAACTAATCTAATGATCAATTCTCTCTCCCTTTTGCATCACACACACTTATTAACTCCCCAAACTGCCACAAAGTGCAGGAATAGGTTTAGCCCAGCTGCCTGCCAACCAATTACCACAACACATTGCCGACCTGCCACCTGTCACCACCCCGCCACCTTTGTGCCTCCACGTCTATTCACACCCCGTACCTTCTTCTACTACAATCATCACTTAGAAGAGTCTGCTTTTATCACCTTTAATTACCGATTGTACCAAAGTTCTCCCTTCAACAGGCCTCAGACTCTTTGTTGGGTTACACCTCCACCTCCTCCAACAGCAGTGTGGCCTTTTCCAAATTGTTCGCAATGATTGAGTAACTTCCTTCTTCTTTCCAACCCAATTGTTTCTTGATACGTTTCATCCCCTCTCCGAAGCTCCCACCCAACCCAAGTCCCCGCTGAGCAAGCTTTCTTCCTGGTACTCTAGATGTTTTCCACTCAGCTCTAATTAAAGGCTCTCTGATATGAACACCCATTTGCTTCTACTCTGAGTCCTTATTCTTGAGCGCGTAGCAGCCATGTAGTGTGATCTCATTAAATACGTATCTGTTACATGAATGAATGCCTACTGCTTGCTAATGGGTATCTCTGTCATTTGTTCTTATATCTTGTAATGTTTTACTACACTGAAGCAATGTTTCCTGGAGCAGCTTAATGACTTAGGTTGCAATTTTATTTATGCAACTGTTTGCACATAGAGCCATTCGTCTTTTTCTCTTGTAAGTAAGGGTTAACATGCTGGAAGGCTTAGCACAATGTGGGCTGTTTGATTTGCAAACTGTGGCTTTCTGAGTATTCTTTGTCCAGGTTCGTCTAGACAGACCCAATCAATCCTGAGTCTTTTGACAAATAGTCTTCTACTTCATTTCAGCACTTCATTATAAGAGATATTTTTATATGTGGCTGCATCTGTTTTCCTAGCGTCTCCACTGAAGTGAAGCTGTTGTGGCTGGAGCTTTCAGCTGCGTCCTTTGCCTTGTTTATTGACTGATTTGTTGTGTGTAGTTGGGTTGGACATGTCAATCTGCTAACAGGCACTGTTAGCCAGAAGGTCAATGGTTAACAGCTCCTGTGACCTATCCTTGGAAATACACTTTTTTTCCAGTTGAAAGGTGTATTAAAACCTTCAGTAGACCCATGGGTGTACTGTGGAGGTTAAGGATGTGTCCACCAGTTGGAGTTGTTAACATTTGAGCAAGCCTTGAAGAGAGCAGCCAGGTTTCACACTGCCGTACAGGAGGATGGCACAGACTCAAATCAGAACAACAAGACAGGGGAGGTTTTAGTGGTACCGTGTTTCCAGTCATTATAATCCTTTCCAAACAACTAGCTGAAAACCTGCAGACCCTTTGAGATGCCTGTGTCCAGGGGAAAAAGCAACCATGATGAACAAGGATTAGCCTTTCTGTACAGATGTCAGATTGTGTTAACAGCACAGCACTTATTTGTCCCATTTGTGTTTTTGACCTCTTATCCTCTATCTGAGCTGCCAGCTTCCTCCCTATATCTCTTCACCTCAATTTTCTGCTTTGCATTCACAAGGCCTATTTTTATCTGTGACGGGCGTATCTGTCTTCCTCTGTGTGTCAGAAGTTCCTTTTGAAGTAAAAGTTCAGTCTGGAACATTTCACGACCAACTTAATTTCCAGCTTTCTGCTTGATTTTCTATTGATTTCCATCTGACTTGTTCGGTTGAAAAAAGGAGAAGAAAAGGAGAAAAAGAAGAAAGTCGGGGAGGAGGGTGGTGGATCGAAGTTAGCTTGATCTCATGGGAGGATGGGTCAGATGCTTTTTCGGATGAAAGTCATTAACCATTTCTGGTTTGCCAGCTTGAGTCAAAGAAAAATAGTTTCGGGTGTTATCTGATACCAAAAGCTATAGCTCAAAATTCACATTTCCCTGCAATCTTCAGTGGCTTTCTTTCATATTGAAATTTAAAATGGAAAGATGTTGGTTTATTATTTTAAATCATTTTAAAATCACAATGTGCCAGGCCAACTTTGAAAATGAGACCAAAATACTCACTGGAGATAGACTGCAATTCATTTCAAACCTTTTCCTGCAGTTAAGTATTTCACTGCGTTAGACTGGTGTTACATGCCTGACACACACTGGACCGGAATACAGAGAAAGTGTTTTCCTTCATGACACCAATACAGCTGGAGAATAGTGCAGAGACCCTGAACCATGCAATTTAAAATTCCAGATGCTTTCCCTTAGAAACACAATCAAATTGACAGGCTGTTTATGCCCATGTAATCAGGCAAGCCAGTCAATAATTATGGTATGTAGTAGACCTCAAAAACCTCAATCCACAAATGGCACAGCTGCATGCAGGGATCTCCTCTGTGTACTCTGTATTCCTAGCGACTTCATACAGCACTCCCTCACCAGTCGTCCTCCATGGCTTTGCCCAAGCGTGCAAATGGCAAATGGACAGCGGGCTTCCCGGCGGCTCTCTCTGCCCATGTCTTATTCATGAGCAGGGGGTCGGCGCAATGCCCCTCGTCACACACCATGTCAGAAACACACTCAGCCCTGTGCACCGGTGCCTCTTACCACACTCCCCCTTCAAACCTCTTCCTACCCACTAAAACCCCTGTGACATTTTCACTTTATGTGCCACTGCGCTCCTATCCTGCCCAGCTAGGAAGGTGGTCATAGTTAAAGCCAGTTGTCATAGCAGGAAACACTCAGCTGAAATGTAATCCAGTGCAGCATCCAGCTTGAAGCTTGCATCTATAAGTCACACACATGCTGCGTGAATATAATAATGTAATTACTGGTGTGTTTTCTTATATTGCATGTTGTGCAGAGAATGAAATGTTATGGTGAGGCTCCGGGGCAGAAGGCAGCCTGCCAGTCCCACCAAGCACCTCATAAAGAGCAGAGAGTGGAGCAAAGTGAAGGGGGAGATGAGAGTTTAGATGGTTACATGGCTCTATGATTTCATGAAGATGGGTTCCAGCTTTCTGGGCAACTATGACATCAGCAGTCTGACATTCGGGATGAAATGTCTGCAGCACTGGCGCTGCTAAGCCAGGCACGTCAATAAAGTAATAAAGTTGTATTGAGCACCAGGCTTTGCTTAAAGGTCAGGTCATTTTTGGGTGACATTGCGAAGGTGTTGGACAGAAGGTGGTGGCAATATCGATAAGAATGTCTGAGTTCCAAAGAGGACACTAATTGTATTAACTCTCAATGCGCACATACATTTACAGAGCCGTCTCACTTTGACCTGATGTTAAAACAACAGTATTGACAACAGGTTTCCCCATGCGACTATGATCAGACTAGTAGGAACAGGCCTGGTTGAAGAACTCACCTTTATACTGTAGCAGCTTCATCTTTTTTAAGATCTGGCAGCTTCATTGAGAATCAACTGATCGATTAAATGTTAACAAGACACCAGTGATGGGCTCTCTGTTGGGTTTAAACATCCAATCCATCATGGCCATGGAGCTCCCTTATTCGCCTCGTACTCAGGTCTATCCATCTCTTCCTCCTAACCAGTTTGTGGAAGGGACAATTATCTCTTGATTCAAATGTAATTAAAAGCCATTTAACTTTTTCCCCTCCTCCTTCATTGCCCTTAACAGAAACAACTTTCCCCTCCGGGTGGGGAGCATCTCATTTTGGTGGCAGAGAAAGCGCTCAACACTCTCTGGGACTCTGATCATTCCTGAGCGTCTTTTATTACACCTATAGATCAGCGCAATTAAAGGCCAAAAAGGGAGTCATAAAAATGCCTTTTTCTCCTTGCAATAGTAAACAACTACTCTCTGGGGTTTTAAAAGGAAATATATTGCCACACCAACTATTCACGATTATCAACCCTGTTGCTATCCTACCTACGGTTCATAGTTAAGTCCAGAAATGAACTCTAATCCACTTATCTCATCGATTCATCCAGCTCCGACCCCTTTGCTGTGACTCTGGAGATCATATCTCAGGCCCTGTCCTCGTGATGTGCTGCTTGGCCTCAGTAACATGCAGTGGTAAGGGTCAGGATGCAGAGCGACACTGGGGTTGCGGTGAGGATCCCATCCTCTCAATTAGCCTTCTCCTGGGTCTCTGGGGCCCTCGGGGGCTCTGGATTTAATTAAGTAATTGAATACATGATTCCCATTTGACTGCCCCCCCTGTGGAAGGCGGTTGCATCGTAAGTGTGTACCACAAGCTGTTTACCAGCACCCTGGTGAGGTGGTTAATGGGAAATTAGACATTGATAAGTACAATATATGTTATTTGTGTGCTTATGTGTGTCAGTGTGACTTTGTGTGCTCATGTGCGTGTGGTCATCCTCCCGCCGTGTGCTGCTCCTTAATGACCCGTGCAGTTCCTGGGAGCCGGGAGTGTCACAGCGTCGTGACTAACAGTCTGGGCAGATTGGTTGCTGCCAAAACCACGGCCAAGCCAAGCCCCCATGCACACCACACTCCAACACACACACCAACACACACATACATCACTGTGTCTCTGCTGCTCACGTTCCTCTAAATGTGGTTATGTTGCTTTGGGTGGCTGCCTTAAGACACTATTATGAATTGATATGTCTGCAGGGTAGATGGGTGTGTGAGTGCAGCAAACATGAATGTGTTGAGTGTATCTATATGAGAAGATGAGATTTGAGCTGTGAAAATTATGTTTGTGTATGGCATAGGAAAACGTTAAACTAGGGCCGTGATCACCTGCAAGGGGGCCCCGGGGCAGAAATTATTATTCAATTCCCATTATGTTCTCTCATTAAGAATGCACCGTGTTGCGTTTAAGTATCCATCAGGTACAGTACAAATGACAGACTAGAAATCCTGAAACCCTCTACTATGCTCTGCTAGAACACTATAATGCCCCAGGTTTGCTTTGTGTCGACTAGTTTGTAATTTGATTAAAAACTAATGTTTAATTTGGGAACACTGTAATTACTTGTTTTTTTAGTTCTCTGTTACTATTGTTGATCTGCAGCAGACATGATCGAGGACAACTTCATTGCAGATTTACTCCCCACACTTTATCGGACTATTTCAAAGGTTCTAGTGTCTGGCCACTTCCCTGAAAACCTGGTTAGTCCCGCTATAACAATTACAGACACCTTTTTTAAGCTTCCTTTTTT